>NC_134471.1:81782044-81872923 GCF_964194025.1 Convolutriloba macropyga | reverse complement strand
ATATATATATATATATATATATATATATGTATATATATATGTAAATATCTTATTTTGTGCAGCTGTTTTTGAGCCTTCTTTGAGAAAAAATTTTATTCAATATTTGTTGTTTTCATTGCCAAAGAATTTACAGATCTTTGTCAATTTGAGTAAACAGTATTGCTGATTTTTGTTCCGGGCCCCCCATCAGTGGGGACGGAGGAACTATATACTCAACTGGGTTTTTTTTGTTCAGTCAATTTTGGCCGACCGATATATTCATCGTAGAGAATTTTGAGTGGCATCATTAAAAACTCGTCCAGCGTGGAATACGGAATTACAAAGATTTTTCGATTTTCGTGTTTTTACAGGGAGTTATCGAAGTTTAAAGTTTTGTGAACATTCGACTGTTTTTCTTCACATTTTCAGTAATTTTTGTTAAAATTTGGCACAATTTCCGCTAATATAATTCCAAATAAGTTAAAATTTTCAACGGCAAAGTGTTGTTGTTACCGTTAGTGAAAGAAGATCGTTGCTGAATTGTTTGATTGAATTTTTTTGCTGGCTAAAGTTTTCGATAAAATTTTCACAATTCAAACTTTTTTCATCAAAATGGCACAAAATATGCTTTTTTGGTCCACTTCGTTAAAGATTGCCAGACTTAGTGACCTAAGAACCTTAACATAAATTCTCTAATCTCAAAAAGAGCGCTAGTTGGAATTAGGTGCCGTATGAAAGTCATCTGGATTTAAAACTTTGCGTTTGTTGCAGATATAACTCGATAAATATAAAAAATGCATCCTTTTTTTCAATTTTTGAAGAAACTCCAATCAACAATTGGTCTATTTCGCAAATAATTGGAACAATTGGTCGGTTTACTGGGCGCGCGATAAAACGAGAGAGAGGTTTGATATTATCATGGACTCTTAGAATCAGAGAATTCTTGGTTTTTGTTCTGATGCTGACTTTTTCTCAAAAAATTTTGCCTTTATTTTTTTAATGTTAGTTACTGACAATTTTATTTATTCCTGGCTCCGTTAATGACAACTCCAATTTACGTAAATTGGAGGCCAAATGTAGATACAGTTTGTTTTCAGAGAACGAAAGAGTTTTTAAGGCTTTGAGGAAGAGTTTTAGTAACTTTTAACTGAATTCTTGTCTTTTGCCTTCAGTTGTTATTCCTTTGGATGTCTGATTTTTAAGCTTAACCACTCAAAGATCTAAATTTTCTCCTCAGGAGGTGAAACTCAACCTTTTCTATTCATTCGGATGTAACCTAATGTCTCGTATGTAATAGAATGTATTTGTTTTAAGGAAATTTCTGTGGTTTTTTGAACTTGTCAATTTTTTATATTATTTTGGTCAACATTTTGCTTAATCTCAGTAAGTACAGGTCAACCTCTCCTCCTTATAGAATAAAAACTAAATTTCTGGCCGTTTGTTTTAACAAGAGGTTTTGTTGCTTTGGTTACCACGAGTTTTCATGCAAAATTTTCTGATTTTTGGGCATAACTGCCCATTTTTGCTGTTCTTTTGGTTCTTTTGTATAATGGCACATTATTTAACAATCTCACTGAAAACAACTTAACAGCGTTTGCAATTGACTATAATTTTTGTTTTCATAACATGGTTTGAAGGGCTGCGACACCGTTCTCTTCCACAAATTGGTAGAGATTTTTATTTTTGCCCTTTATTTGTTGTTTATTTTTGTTGTCATATGCCAAATATTGTGTAATTAAAGGTCTCAGTGGCCAACTCTAGACAAACAAGTGAACTTAAACAACTGATGTCAGTAAGTAACTGATGGCTGTTTTTAATGTCTTGTTGAATCAAACACTAATGTTTCTGTAGTTTAAACGTTTTATACGATTTCTTCGAGGTGAGACAAATTGTTTCAGAAGAATTTTCTGAAATTTAGATACTTTTCATTTTTTGTGGTTCTTTTTGTTGTCATTTTCTCATAGTTGTTTTATAAAAAGATGTTATGATGACCATAATGGGCGCAAATGAACTTGTTATATTCTCTCGGTTAATATCTTATGGTTAATCGCGGTTAAATTTAATGGTTTCAAAAGTGTGGTTTCGTAAAGTTGTTTGTGAAACATATTAGTTGAGCTTGTATATAATGTTATTTCATAGTTTTAAGTGTTGGTCTCATTAACAACTGTCGCAATTAGTTTTTCAAGTAGTTGCAAGACAAACTGTCTACTCTTTTAATCGAAAGCTTTTGTTGGATATGAATTTTGAAAATTTTTGTTTTTAATAAAAAAGAAAGATTTTTGTGATCTTCCAATTTTATTTTGGTTAAATTGTAGCGAAGCATCTCCATATACAATTCACATCATTTATCTCTTGAAAAACAATTTGCTCTTCATAACGGTTTTATGTTCCTCAAATGGTCTTTCTTCTTGGAACAACCAGTTTTCTTAAAATCAATTTTCGTGATTTTTGCAAATTTGCCCCTTTTTTGTAGGATTTTGTTTATTTTTCACAGGATCACAATAATTAGCGTCATTTGACTTACAAATGCTGTCACCTGTAAAAAATGCAAACGAAGATTTTTATTGTTTTTAGTGATCAGCTTAATATTTAATTGATTAGGGGGACATCGTTTTCGTTCATAGTTGTTCATGCAAATTTTTCGTTTTTGCCTGTTTTTGTCGTTCTTTTGTAGTTTTATGACGTATCCTGGATAATGAAAGGCCTCAGTCGCTCTCTATTGAGGTATAAAAAAGTCTGTCAATGATTTCATTTGATGCTTAAGCTTTCTAATCAGTTCGAATTTAATTCTTTTTTTAAAAAAAACAGCAAGGTTTTAATAAACTTTTGCCACTTTTGCTCATTTCTAGCCGACTTGCTGCCCAGTCGAATTGAGGAAAAATCCCATATTTTCCAAAAAGTACCGGTTAATCGTCGTAGTATATTTTTTATCTGACGCCATTTTGATTTGGTTATTAGTGGTTTTCAAAAAATGGAGAAGGAGTTTTGGTCGTAATTAATATTTGTAACTATTTGTTGTTTATTGCGGTCTTTTCTGGTAGTCATATTATGGTAGCCACAGGTCTCATAGGCCCTATCGATTAGATTGTTTTATTCCTTTAGTAGTTTGTTGAACGATATGTTGATATGTTAATTTTTTTCCATTCCTCATTTGGTAGACAATTAAGTGAAAAATGTAGATGAGCGGGGTCGAAACTTAATGTGCGAACGCACATTACCGAGTCTCCTTGTATGATTTTATGATTTCATGATTTTATGATTTTATGGGTGTCAAAATTTTCACTTCTATAAGTTTAGACTAGCTTAGCTATATAGTTTATTTGCTTTCAAAGTATTTCTAATTGAATGATCTCAAGCCACAAATTAGCACTTAGAAATAGTGTTAAGCTAAAAAGCAGAATCTTTTTTAATTTTTTCATCGTTTGAAGTAGAACTTCTCAAAATTTCAATGAAAGAGAAGCGGACTGGATACAAAACTCCGACACTTAAATCCGATTTTTTGTCGCAAGGTTGACATTCGTTATAAATGCTTGTGTTAAGTGCACTTCAAGCTGATGCGTTATCTGAGCTATATTTTTCAGCTATCTCACAGAATTGAAATGAAAAAAAAATTATTTTAACTCGCGCTGACTATGAAAAGGAAAATATCGGAATAGTAAAACAATTATTGGGTTTTGGTGGACTTATGATTTGTTATAGTGAGCTTATGTTTCAAGTTAACGGTCTCATGATTCGAACTATTGCGATTTATTCAAAAGTATCCGGAACATGATTCGATTGACTCGACATTACGCGTTTATGATTCGAAATAGCGCGACGAAAAGTATCGTCTAGACCCTGTATTTAACATTTGGGAAGGTACAGCCCAGCAAAAAAATACTGTCCAATCATTTTTCGACCACCTCACCTAGGGTTGTGATCACAAATTTGACGACTTTAGAAAAAAACAATTGCAAAAAAAATCAGCTCAATAATTCATGTAACCAATCAAAGCGTTTCAATCCTTTTGCAACTAACTTGAAATTATTCTTACAGCTGGAACATATCAGTGAACTAATGTTTGTTATCGTTAGATTCGTAGGATGAGTAGAAGCAGTGACAATCTATCTTCATTGCAACAACAGAAGTCAAGCAGCACCAACAACAATGACACAGCTTCATTTGCAACTGAAGGAATCTCTTCACATTCTCTCTCCAAATTCAAATCATCTGCTACCATTCCTCACTACTCACAGCTACTAGCCAAGAGGTAAGATATCACGGATTGACTACAGACAATGGAAAAATTGAGCCAAAAGCGGAAAACAGTATACTCCAAGTGGTAACATGTGACATCTTGCTGCTCCATTGTGCACACTTCGGACAGAAAAAAATGAATCGATTTTGTTTTTTTGACGTATTGAACACATAGACTTCCCAGTCCAGAAAACCTAACATAAGCAACAAAAGAGAGATTCGTTTGTTGACACGAGAGATTCGGCATTGATGTTGTTGAAAGTAAGAAAAATTCGATATATTCAGTTTTAGAAGATTCGCAAAAGAGATTTGGTATCGTCGTTTTTGGACGAAAGAAACATTCGGTATGCTCGGTTCTGGACAAAACAATACTCCGTTTTACATAAGTTTTTTGCCTATAATCTAGTCAGACTTTATGATAGCGTTCTTTTTGCAGATAATCCACGCGTACGTCTCTGAATAATTTCTGCAAAAACGTGCAAAACTAGTGAAAAATCTACTTTAGCTAGTTGACCAAAGTAGTAAACTAATTATAATTTTCTTGGTAGATTTAAATTTAAAATGTAACATACTTGTTGAACATTGATGAGAATTCTGTAGATTAATTGACATTCACTGATTATTGACATACTTTCTTGTAAATTAAAATCAAAATTATTGTCGGTTGATTACGTTTGAAACCGAACATGCTGGCGGTTTTTGTTCACTATACTGAACTAGGAGGTCGTTTCTACGTACCAAGCAGCGTCCCTTTTAGTTCAAGATAGGACACCTCTTGGAAGAAAAACCTGCTATTTTTCTTAACGATACCAAATCTCTCTTCTATTTGAAAACGACAATACCAAATCTCTCTTAAATTAATTAGCAAACAAAAACGACTATTGCCAAGTAGAAATAATAAACGATTAAGTCGTTTTTGCTTACAAGTAAACAACGACACAGACAAAATCTTATATTTAAAAGCGGATAATTTCAAATAGGGCACTTTTTAAACAAGTGAAAATGACCTTTCAAACAAAATTAATTCGAAGTTCTCAATGTTCAAGTCAAACATTTAAGATATGTGCTTTTCATAGACAGATAAAATCAGTCATCCCTCTTTTTTTAAAAAGCTTAATAAAATACAAGCAGTATGAGTATTGAAATTTTATTCCGCAAACAAAATGTACTCAGACGTTTTTGTTTGAGAGCTTGGCTCCGTGCAAAAAACCGCGTAAAATGGGCACTTAAAAACACATGAAATATAAAATTTTTTCTCGGTGGCTAAGCCTTAAAATGAAGCAATATCGAGCATTTTTTTTTTCAAAATGGAGCTGAGAATCCCATCATGGCCCACTTTCGGAAACAGATCACGGAAAAAAAACATTTAAATTTGGACACGAAATAAACCTCCAGGGAAATAAACCCATACGGAAATAAACCCCCACTTGACTATTATAGATAACGGCCAGTTGGACTTCATTTGAAATCATCACAACCGAGCAAACTATCACGACCAATATTCATATTCAAATGGGGTTTTTGCGTGAGGGTTTACTTCCTAGACCCATCAAAACCCAATATTATACTGATGGGTCTGATCATTGCTGATTGAAATTTGGATTGATCTGATCAATAACAGACACCTCTGCCAGGTGTTGTTGATTGCCATTATCATGTTTCTGTGTCCAGATATCCAAAACTCTGTGGTCTGAAATCATCTACTGACCAGATAGCTACAACTTCAGCCAGTAATTTTTTCACTGGCAGTAATAGCACAGGAGGCAATACAATGTGGAGTGGAGGCCACAACACAGAAGAGTGCTCATGTTATGTATGCGCACGGAGACGACTATCAGGTCAGCTGTTCATACATTATTATAGTATATCCTCTGTATCTAGATACTGGAAACTAGATACTAAAAACTCAAGATTTCTTAAACCTTCGATATTAAAAAAAAATTCCATCATTTTTCCATTAAAATGCTGGATGTTGTTTTATAATACCAGGCGCTTCTAGACTTTATTCCCGTTTAACTTTCTCGTTTAAGATGTCAAATCATTTATCCTGTGCTCTGAGGCAATTCTTTGCGGTGTTTTTTTCCGACTGAACACCAAAATTGCAGTTTTAGGTGTGAATATAAAAGCTTAAGCGATAAAAAAAGCTCTTAATCATTACACATACTCACAGCCTTGCAATTATTGCAATTGCTACGAAGAATCACCATAACGAGCGTCTACCGTTACCGAAAAAAAATCTACCTCCCAAGAAATTGGATCGCACTTGCAGGTGCCAACTTCCGTTCAATGCTGAAGGCACTTAAATTCCGTGAAAGTTGTTTCCCTAAAACAATTTAAAATGAAAAATAAGATCAAACAAATGTGAAAATTAGTTACGTTCGGCTTAGAGCGCATTTCACAACATTTTAATCTTTTTAAGCCCTTTTGCCGCTCAATTTTACAATTTAATGTTTTAAGATTACTAAGATGAAGGATGATACCAAAATTAATCAACTGCACAATTCTTTGCAGAACAAAGCGCTTCCGTCAAATATGTTTTGTGGTGGAGAGCAGGTTCCACATTTCAACTTCCAGCTTAAAAACCAAAAACACTGAGTGGAATTTCCATATAAAGCACCGCCTTTGCGTCCGCGAAATTCGAAAATATGTTTCACATGCACAATGTGTTTACATAGGAAAAGTGGAAACTGGTAATAAAAACGAATAAATTTACTCCAAAATTTGGTACCGGTAGACGCCCGTAATGACGAAAACCACTAAAAAATTTTGAAAAATATCGGTGAAAAAGCGAAGCAGAAGCAAAAAAAACGTATGTTTAGCAAATTTTAAAAAAATTAATTAATGGAAACGAAACATATAATGGTGTTCATGTTTTGAATTGCATGCGTTCTTTTTTATCAGCATCAGAACAAAGTGTTTCTATTCTAGTCTATTGATCCACAATAAAATATATAAATCTGGTTCTCGGGTTGTCTTTACAATCCTCTAAGTTGTTAAAGATTCTCGAGAAGTTCAAGAGTTTTTTGGGCAGTGGTTAGTTAAAAAAAAGTTAATAGAGTGATTATCTGGCTTCCCTCTTCATAACTTCTAACTGAAACTTGTTTGCTAATTTTACAGAAAAATGTCGGTTCCTTATGTCTTGCGTTAGATGATTGCGGTGAACTTCTTTTTGTCTATTAGACGTGCTTCCACAAACATTCTTCTAAAGAAAAAAGAGATTGATTACCAGCTTTGATTTTTGAGAACGTTTTAAAGATGCTATTCTGCGGTTGATTGCAAGAGAGCTGAAAAAGATGAACGACATTTCAAAGTTTTTATTTTGCTTTTTATCCTTGATTTCAGCCGCAGAAAATGTGGTCTACTTAGCTTTGATTATGAGCAAAATTTTGGGGATCAATTTTTCACTTCGTTTTCCGGCCTGCAAAAAAACTCCATCCTGTTACTAATAAGGGCTCCATTTTGCTTCGTTTTCAGCCCATAAAAAAATGTTTTTGTGGAATAATTGCAGTGGGTGAGTTACAAATGTTAATCTTATACCGCAAGTCTTTAACAATCTAAACAACAGAGGGATACAATTGGCTGAGATTTTTTTCGTGAGAGTTGAGGTTTATGTGGTAGAATGTTCTTATTTGGTGAATTTTGGGATAGGGTTTTGCGTTGAATTTTAGTAAGAGCGATTTCTAGCAGTGATTTTATTTCACCACAAGTCTTAGAAAAATTCACCGCTTTCACCTCCTTATTACAGCCTTTTCTGGTTTTTAGTGTTCATACCTCGACCCGGAAACGATGAACGATTATGGTCTCCAT
Organism: Convolutriloba macropyga; assembly: GCF_964194025.1. Classification (NCBI taxonomy): domain Eukaryota; kingdom Metazoa; phylum Xenacoelomorpha; order Acoela; family Convolutidae; genus Convolutriloba; species Convolutriloba macropyga. Next base: position 81,864,901 of record NC_134471.1, on the reverse strand, counting down.
GTCTGTACTGCTGATTGTGTGAAAGTTAATCAATTGTTTTTGTAGGAATGGTAAAAAGTGTTTTTGGATCTTCAACCAATCTCAACATTGTGTTGCAAAACCAAAAACAGCAACAACAACAACAGCAAAATGAACAAATCAAGTCTTCATTTAAACACCTTGACTCTATCATCAACAGTAACAATAACAAAAGCAGCCTATCAATGCGTGGTAGTCGAGGTATCAAAACGACAAAGTCAGAAAGAATGCCAGGGTTTATTCACATGACCCAGGTGAATTCCGGGGGAGGTAGTGGTGCCACCAGTGTTGGGTGTGAAAAGAGTGAAAATGCGATGAGTTTTGTGACTAAGGGTACGAAGGATGCGATGGCAACCATCTCTGCGTGTGATAAGTTTGCAGGCAGTTGTCCTCTGCTTGCGTGTGCGGGTCATAAACTCACCCGAATAGGTTAGCTACAATTAGACTTTAGAATTCCACTTTTGGATAACATTCGAAAGTCATGAAGTCATTGAAAAAAATCCTTGTAGAAATAGAGATTTATCGATTGAAGACATTTCCAAGCAAGTATTGTTTTTTTCATAGTATTGGTTCATTGCTTCGCACTTTTTGTGTAGCAGAACGTCAAATATTCAATAACTTTTGTGTCATTATGGTCAACTTTGATGAAATCGTTTTGCAACCAGGCCGAGTCAATCTTAACAAAAACCAAAAAAAATACAAAAATATTTAAAAAGTGACGTTATGTAATAAATTTCAGATAGTGGTAGGAAGCGTTCCAAGAAATCCAAAGGAAAAGGACACAGAACAAAAACAGGGAATAAAGAAAGACGACGCAAAAGTAAAACATTGACACCCACTTCTCCTTCAACTGTTCGGTCGTCAATACATGACAGGAAAAGTTCACTTCGATCAACTCGTCCACCTTCAAGGTCATCAGTGAACACTTCAATAAGTTCAAGGTCAGAATCATTTTTTATACGCGTACTCACAAAGTTGCTATATAATACCCTGGTCGAGGTTTTTGGGTAATTTTTTGTAAGAAATGGGGTGAAAGCGGTGAATTTTTGTAAACGCGTTGATAACGGTGAATGTGGTGACAAAAAATAATTCAACGCATTTCACCGCATTTCTTACAGAAATTCACCGCGAAATTCACCGCATTTCTTACAGAAGTTCACCGCGAAATTCACCGCATTTCTTACATAAGTTCACCGCGTCGATTGTTGCGGTAAATTAATTCAAGAAATGTGGTGAATGCGGTGAACGCCGTGCATAAAAATAAATCACTGCATTTCAACGCAATTCTTACATAAATTCACCGCGAAATTCACCGAATTTCTTACAAAAGTTCACTGCACTTGTTTTCCAACGTTTACTGAATCTGCTTTAAGTTCACAAGAAATATCATAAACGTCAGTGACAGATGGCGCAGTGCATTCAGAAGTTGTAGACAGGCAGTACGTGAGAGGTTCGCTCCCCTATCCGTTTGTTTTTAGTAAGAATTCCTTCGAAAGCGGTGAAAATATATAATTCAATGAATTCACGGAAAAAAGATGTAGGAAACACGCGGTGAAAATTACCTATTTTTACCGCATTTGTTACGAAAATTCACCGCCAAACCTCCAACCGGGTAGATTCTGAATCAAGTAAAGTTGAAACACTTGAACCAGATTCCAAACCGCGGCTTCATCTGGTCATACGACTGAAATAGCACACAATTAGTTTACATACAAAAATAAATACATATTCCAGAAGAACGAAAAAAAGTTAGGTTTGTCATGTTTGGTATGTTTGGCTCTCTATGATGAAAATCGACCGGTGTATTGGATTTGATTGGTATGTAATAGGAGAGTATATGATAGGAGAAACTTTGCATAATCAAAACAACAGATCGGGACCAGTCTAATAAGCCGACAAAATTCGTTCATTGGAATGCACAAAAATTTGTTTAAAAATTTTCAGCTCCACATCCCTTTATTTCCCACATATTTTTGCCAAAGAAGTCGGGATTTGCCTAAATGTTTAAGACTCTGACCTCTCGTATTTAAAATAAAAACTACTCAGTGCGAGGCCGGGTTAGCAAGTCAGTCACAAAACCCTTCATTCAAAAGAAGCACGACACAATTTAGAGAAAAAAATCATAAACTGGAGTTTGGTTGGCAGATTGCTCTGTACTGAAATTTATTATCCTTTTTTTCTTTTTCATTTAGCCATACTTTTGCTGAATTTTACAATTCTTCAGTTTCTTTGTTTTTCTGTATTTTGTAATATTTTTGTCCAAAATTTTGTTGATAGTTTTCTTATGAGTGTTGCCAGTCAGAGATTAAAAGGTTTGATAGGCCAGATTTTTCTAAGCTCAATTTTTTTAAAAACTGTCGTTTTTTGAAGTCTGTTTGAATGATTGAATTGATTTCGAGCTCTGAGGGTTTTCGTGGGGCTGCTCAAAAGTTACAATGCTGAAAAACAAACATTACAAAAACTGTTTCTTATTGTTCTGTTGGAACTGTTTGTGAGACATTTAGAGAACTTTTAGAGAAAATAATAAGAAACAAATTTTTGGGTTTCGTTTAATTCTTTTCAGTTTCAAGGTTTATCTCATTTCTTTGAAGATCGTTTGTTTTTTTTGTCCATCATTCGGTCACCATGAGCTATTTTAAATCAGCTCTATCAGATAATCTGATACGGAAAATAGTTTTCGAGTCACAACTTGTGAAGATTCTCCAGAAACAAACCATCTTGTTTTGCTTTTCTTTCTAATTCACTTTGTATTCTTCCTTTGTCATTTGGAATTGAATTGCGTAATATCTAATTAACCTGTAGTGTTAGAACTTGAGGCGAGGGTTTTAAGTTTTGTTTCACTTCGAGTCAGTTTTGAAGTCTTCCGACTATGCTTTCTTAACAGTCTGTTAACACAATTTCATGATTTTCTGATTTAATTGTTATTGGTCAACCCGGAACAGGAAGTGAACAAAAAAAACAGATTTTGGTGTGTGAATTTATTCACTCCAATTTTAAGGCAGAGTGAGAAAACGCCGTTTGAACAAAAGTTCGCCTTTTTACTAGTGGTTTTTAGTTCACATGTGGCAAATTGACTTTGATTTTCGCCGTTCTTTTTATTTTCTGATCATTTCTCTCCTAAATGGTTTTCCCAATCAATTCGCAGTCCATTCTAAGTCTAGTTTTTCTAGTCAATTAAAGTACTTTCAATTGCAGGTCAGGGCCTGTCCTGTTAGGTTTTTTCCTTTATTATCTGATTGTTATTTTATATTAAAGTTCCTCCTGCTTCGACTTTACTTCAAAAAGGCGCAATTTTGCATTTTTTGTAGTTAAAAATTTCATTTTTTGTTTACTCATCTAACAAAAAAGAAACCATAATTCGTTGTGTAATTATGAAATTCAGATTGCACTCATAGAAAAAGATTTAAGTTTTACAATCTGAAACACTTTAAAGTTTCCACTGAAAAATGAAAGGGAAAAATTTTCTTAGTGAAACATTTCCAGTTTTACGGCAGAAAATTTAAGCTTGGGTTTATCATTAAAGTTGTATTTAATTGTTTCATATATTGTTTGAATGGTCAGATTTCTCGCCTTTATTTCGAGGCCAAAAACAAAAAAATCAAAAAATTTTGAAAAAGACTATGGGTTTTTTAACTTATGTCGCTATGGAAAAAACGTAGACCACCTGTTTTTCTTATTGGGATACATTATTTCTAAACTGTAATTTAGAGCTGAAAATTATTTAATTCAAGCGGCATTGTTATTTTTTTGACCAACAAGGTTCGTGCAGCGCAATTTGCTTACGACGAAAATGGACATTCCTTCTGTTAAGATTATTAAACGGAGGCAGCGCCTCGAAATGAAAAATGATGATATCATATTTCTTGAAAAAAAGGTTGTATAAGCTAGATTAAGCCGATTCGGAGAAAAAACATGGATCAAATCATTTTCAGTAGCTAATTCGATATTTTGCAAAATATGCTCCTTCAATTTATTCCAGCAGTATTCCTCCAGTGAAGTCCATATTCTTAGAATTTAGTAGCTAACTTTGATCATTTAAACCAAAAAATAATTTTGAGCCAATCTGTCCCTTTTTAGTCTACCGGCTACCAGGCCTCGCAAACACATCCGTAAAAGGGTGCCAACTTCAGCAAAATTGCACAGAAAGCGACTAATGCAATTTCTAAACGAAAGCAGTGCAGCTGAAGATTGCAGAACTGGCAGCAGAGACAATAACAACACTGAAACAACTACTAGAAGTGAGTACAATGAGTCAGATCTGATTGGCTCATCTGATGAGAGGTCAAATGGGGACAATTCTAGATTGACCCAGACAGATGTGTTGAGTGTGACTGATCACCAGACTAGCCCTGCGGGTGATTTGACTAGTGCCAGATCCGCGACGGTTTTATCGAGAAGCGAGCAGCTCAAAGCGGGTAGCTTAAGCGGTAAGCTTTGAAAAGAGCAATATGATTCCTTAGCAATTTTTATATCTCATTTTGCGTTTTTTCTGCGTTTTCAAAATTGAAGTCTTGCTCACATTTGTGCCAATTTCTCTTGAGGAGACCCACGATGAGGTCCCAAACCCCAGAGATGTATTGGCCAGACCAATTTGGGTCGCCGATAGGGGTTCCGGTGCAACTCAACTCAACGCTCTAGAAAAACGTTGGTCGCGCCTTCCGTCTAGCCAATGCCAATTTTTTTAACTGTTTGGTCTAGCCAAAACCCATAATGCCAAAATTCTTTCAGTCTGATCTAGTAGGTCTGTTTAAACAGCCTCTCCAACTCTGCTGGATGTAATGATGATGGGAGACCACAGCAGTGTGACGTCACCCACACGTGACCAACATCTGCAGTTTCTAGAGGACAAATTGGGCGAAGCACAGACAGATTTGAAGGGCAATCCAGCACCCACAAGTTTGCTCTCAACTCAATATTTCAACTGGGGAGATGTCAAGGTTATATGGATATAATATGCCTCTAAATCCCGCCCGACAGTCCACCCCCTAGTCAAACTCTGTCTCTTATCTTGCAATATCTTACAAGAGACTTGCAAATGACGCCTAAAATGAGAGCCTGACTTAAGCTCTTGCAAGATCAATTTCGGAAAGTCTTGCTCGAAAAAGAACTAGTTTAATGCTGCCCACCAACCCAACATTAATCCAATTTTTTCTACATTTTCAATTAGGAAACCCAGACATCCATTGACTCAATCAGCAGAAGGCAGAGAACACAACATACGGCCGGACCAGGGCTAAGAGGGGGTCTACTTCATGATACGAGTGTTGACTCAGCCTCAACTCTGTCAGTGTTGGGGGGTGGGGGAGGTGGTTGTCATGGAGACGTGGTAGTGATGAAGTCATCTGTCAGTGTGTCTGGGTCCAAATCGGACGCCAAAAGCAAAACTACAAAGTATGTTGATAAAATCAGACATTATAACACAAAAAAGGCCCGCAGTATATTTAAATCAATTGAATGGCCAAATTTAGGCCCCAGACAAAAAATACCAGCAATAAGACCAACTGTGAGGAGAATTTCGCGCTCTAAATCATGGATTGAACTATTCCGTTTGAATGCGCGAATGTCTGAAAAGAGGTCAAAGCAAGCCAAACCAGGTTTAGGACTAGACTTACGAAAAGACATTATAATTCTTGTAGGAGTTCGAAGTAAAGTCTATTCATGGGTCAATCAAAGATCTTTTAATAACAAATAAAGGTCGAGCGGGGTCATGTCGAGGAATTGACATTTTGAGAATATTAATTGTTGATTTTTCCTCAATTTTTTCTGTGAATGCCCCCAACCATCTGCCAGCAACACTAAATTAGCCCTGCTAGAAGCGGTCCAACCTAAAAAAAATGAAACGCCGCCAAAGAAACTTAAGAAAAAAATGATTTCTTGAGATAAATTGGTCATCGTGAGTAAAGTATTTTGCAAATTCTTGTGGATGAAGAGAATTAGTACAGCTCTAACAATCAGCATTTCACAACCAATTTTCAGCAAAGCAAATTAGGATGAAAATTTAACTGGACCATGCAATGGGAATAAGTATTTTGAACAGAAAAATACAATAAGGAGGCTCGTTAATGTGATGTTCACACATGATGTTTCGTTCCGAGCTCATAAATTTTTGTTCCGACCCCCACTTCAGTGGCGAGGGAGGAACTATATACTCAACTGGTTTTTTTTGTTCAGTCAATTTTGGCCGATCGATATATTCATCGAAGAGAATTGTGAGTGGTATCATTAAAAAGCCCGTCCAGCGTAGAATACAAAATTAAAAAGATTATTTCGTTTTTCGTGTTTTACAGGGAGTTATCGAGATTTAAAATTTTGTGAAAATCCGACTGTTTTTGTTCACATTTTCAGTAATTTTTGCAAAAATTTAGAAAATTTCGCTAATATAATTCAAAATAAGTTAAAATTTTTTAACGGCAAAGTGTTGTTGTTACCGTTAGATATAGAACAACGTTGCTGAATTGTTTGATTGAAGTTTTTTTTTGGCTAAAATTTTTGATAAAATTTTCAAAATTCAAAACTTTTTTCATCAAAAACGGAACAAAATATGCTTTTTTGGTCCACTTTGTTAAAGTATGCCAGATTTAGAGACCTAGAAACCTTAACACAGACTCCCTAACTTCAAAAAGAGCACTAGTTTCAATTATGAACCGTATGAAAGTCTTCTGGAATTAAAACTTTGCCATTTTTTGCAGATTTAAGTGATAATTATACCAAATACATCGTTGTTTTTTTTTAATATTTGAAGAACTCCACTCAACTATTGGTCTAATTCGCAAACACTTGGAATACTTGGTCAGTTTGCTGGGCTCGCAAAAAAATCTTGGAGAGGTTCGATAATATCATGGATTCTTAGAATCAGAGATTTTTCGTTTTTTTTTGATGCGGCCTTTTTTAAATATCTATTGTTTTTTTAATGTTTATTACTGACAATAATTTTTATTCACGGCTCCGTTAAGGACAACTTCAATCTATGTATATTTGTGGTTGAATGTATATACAGTTTGTTTTCAGAGAACCAAAGGATTTTATGGCTTTGAGGAAGTGTATTAGAAAAATTTAACTGAATTCTTGTCTGTTGCCTTCAATTGTTCTTCTTTCGGCAGTCTAATTTTTATTTAAACCACTCAAAGATCTAAATTTTATCCACAAGGGTTGCAAGTGAACCTTTTCTATTCATTCATTTGTTACCTAATGTCTCTTATGTTATTGATTGTAACAATTTTCAAAAAAAAATTTCTGTGATTTTTTGACCTTGTCAATTTTTTATATTATTTTAGTCAACATTTTGCTTTTTTTCCGTAAATTTTGTGGTTGACTGTTTAACAGAAGGTTTTTTTGCTTTTGGTACTACGAGTTTTCATACAAAATTTTCTGATTTTTATGCACAATAGCCCATTTTTGCTGCTGTTTTTGTTTCATTTGTAAATTGTCACATTATTTGACAATCTAACTGAAAACAATTTTACAAAATTTGAAACTGAACATATATTTGTTTTCATAACATATGGATTGAAGGGCTGCGACACCATTCTCTTGCAGAAATTGGTAGAGTTTTTTATTTTTGCCCTTTGTTTGTTGTTATTTTTTGTTGTCATATGCCAAATATTGTGTAATTAAAGGTCTCAGTGCCCAACTATAGATAAACAAATGAACTCAATATCTGATATCTGACGGTTGTTTTGACTTTCGAACTAAATTCCTTAAAAAAAGATTATTAATATTCTTCAACTTATCCCTTTTTGTTCTGGTTTGCGTTTTTTTTCGTATTTTACAATGTTTTATCATTTTCTTAAATTCGCCTCATCGATTAGAGCTTTATTTGATGTTTTGTTCAACCAAACGATAATTTTTCTGTTGTTTAAATGTTATAAATGATGTCTTCAGGGCTTAGACAATTTGTTTCAGAAGAATTTTGTGAAGTTTAGATACTTTTCAGTTTTTGTGGTTTTTTTGTCATTTTTTGATAGTCAATTTACAAAAAAAAAACGTTTTGGTGATCAAAGGAGACGCAAATGAAGATTTTACAGTCTTGCGGTTAATATCTTATAAGTTAAATGACTTTAAAACTGTGGTTTCGAAAAAATGGTTTGTGAACCTTATTAGTTCAGCTTGTAATTAATATTATTTTATAGTCTTATGATTTAGTTTCATTAATAACAGTCGCAATTAGTTTTCCGACAAGTTGCAAGACATTTGTCTATTCTTTAAGTCGAAAGCTTTTGTTAGCTACGAAATTTGAAAATATTTGTTTTTAATTAAAAAAAAAGGGATTTTATTTCTGTTAAATTATAGCTAAGCATCTCTATAAACAATTCACATCATTTATTTTTTAAATTCAGTTTGCTCTTCATAACGGTTTTTTTCTCAAATGGTCTTTCTTCTTAAAACAACCAGTTTTCATAAAACCAGTTTTCGTGACTTTTGCATATTTGTCTTTTTTGGTAGGTTTTTGTTTTCATTTCACAGTATCACAATAGTGGGCGTCTTTTGATTTACAAATGTTGTCAGCTGCAAAAAATGCAAACAAAAATTTTTAAAGTTTTTAGTGATTGTTGGGTTATGGACTTTCGCAAGCGGAATAAAAAGCGTTTTTAACTAAGTAAAGAATTAATTTCTCAAAAATGAGAGAATAACAAAATGATATTTTACAGTAGAATTTAGAGATTTACAGGAGAGATCTGATCATTAGATCAAGATGGTGATTTGAGTTTGGGGATGAAAAAGGACTCAAAAATCAGCTGTATATATACCCATTATCAGTGTGAAAAAGTCAAGATACAAAACTAATCTTAGCACCGTGATTTATAGTGGGGTCGCAAAGGTTACCCAATATGGTTTGCTTCTGCAAATCAGTCGCAAAGGGAACCGTAAATTGAATGCGCTTGCACTTTTCTAAGAATTCATTCACACTTCCGGAGATATCATCATCATTTAATACATGCTGGGAAGATTTTACATCAATTAATCTAACTCTAATAATAGTTATCTAGATTCACCAATTTGAACCGAGTATTGATTCTAAGCACCATTTCTTGACGACTCATTTATATAATTTCTTTGATCGAAGTCATATTGCTTGTCTTTCTAATCTGGTAAGTCAAACTTTCTTTCTAATTCTCACTAAGTTTAAGACTATAGTTTGATCGATTTTCTAACAACCCCACTCAGACTTGAGCTGATTGCGTAGAGTCTGTTCCCATCAAAACTGCTCTGAATATTTCCACTTTCGAAACGGGTAAGGACTTTGTGAAGAGGTCCGCTGCCATTTTGTCTGTAGGGACGTAATGAATTGAAATAGTCCCATCCTCCGTCTTGTCCCGGATGAAATGAAACTTTGTTTCGATGTGCTTGCTCCTTTTGTGCATGACTGGGTTTTGGCAGAGTCTGATACAACTTTGGTTGTCTTCTCCAATTGCAATTGGACGTTTCTGTTGGATGCCAAAATCCTCTAGAAGTTGTTTCAGGTAGAGTGCTTCCTGAACTGCTGCTGCCATGCCCTGATATTCTGCTTCTGATGAAGAAGGAGCAACTGTGGCCTGCTTCTTGACACCCCAGCTGAGTGCTGCGCCACGTCCGTTGAGCTTGAAGTAATAGCCCGTTGTTGATTTTCTGTCGGTCACGTCTCCAGACCAGTCTGCATCACTTTCCCCCACTAAATCATAACTAGCCTCTTTTGTGTAAGTAAGTTTTAAACCTTTTGAACCTTGAAGATATCGCAGAACCGTTTTCCGCACATCCAGTGTTGATTGGTAGGTGCATTCATGTGTCTGGACAGAATGTTGACTGTGAACATAATGTCTGACCTCGTCTGTTTGGCCAGATAAAGAAGTGATCCAACCAAGCTTCTGTAGATCCTCTGGTCCACTTCTTCGTCTCCGTTCTGTGCTGTCTGAAGTTTCAAATTCAAATCAGCTGGAGTTCTTGAGGGTTTGCATTGATCCATTTGAAACCGCTCAAGCATTGTTTCTATGTAGCGTTCTTGGTCGACTGTGACTTTGTCCTCTTCTCGTCTGAATCTTAGACCCAGAAACCAGTGTAGTCTCCCTCTGTCTTCCATGTGAAAGGTTGCTTCTAGTGCCTTCTTGACATCAGAGACCACTGTCATACTTCTTGATGCTACTATGATGTCGTCAACTCAGTCCAAGATGAAGGTGTGATCCTCTGCCTCTGATCTTGCAAACAAGCAGTGATCGTTCCTGCTTCTGGTGAACCCCTGTCTCAGTAGGAAGTTTGCCAGCTCTTTGCACCAGTTGTTAGCAGCCTGTTTCAAACCATAAATTGATTTATTTAGTCGACATACTAACTTCTCCCCATCTGATCCGCGTTTTACAAACTCCTGTGGCTGTTCCAGATACACTTCTTCCTCGATTGGTGAGTGCAGGAAAGCAGTCTTGACATCAAATTGGTGCATCACATGGCCCTGCTTCGCTGATAGCTGAAGTAGAATCCTGAATGTCTCTGGCTTGCATGTAGGCGCAAAAGTCTCAAAATAGTCCAGTCTTTCCATTTGTTTGAAACCTTTCGCTACATAGCGCGCTTTGTATTTGTCCAATTGACCACTGGGTCCTAATTTCACTTTGTAGACCCATTTGCCCGGTATGACGTCCCTGTCTGTGGGTGGTCTCACTAGGTTCCAAATCTCGTTGTCTTGCAGTGCCTTGACCTCGTCCTTCATTTCCCGGTGCCACTGGTCCCAATCGTCACCTTGCTTGGCTTCGTAGACTGTTTTGGGTTCCACATAGTCGCCCTCAGTCACAGCAAGATGGGTCCTGACTTCTCCAAAAAATTGCGGAACATTGCTTGCTCGTGTCCCTCGTCTGGGCTCTGCTCTGTCCGCGTTTTCCAGTGCATCTTCATTGAAACCAACTGTCTCTAACTGTGAGAAGTCTTCTGTGTCACTGTCTTCCAGTGAATCTGAGTCTCTGTGACTCCCTCTTGTTGCAGTAGATCCTTCATCTAGTGCTGTTTCTCCAACATCCGAGGCCTCTTGTCTCAGTGTTGTTTCTTGAGTATTCACGCTCCCTGCGTCATGCCACTCCTCCTTTATTGCAGTAGATGTGTCCTGTCGTTCTCTGTTGTCATCGTCTTGATGACCATCATCTGGGTGCCAGATTCCCAGTTCCGACCCATCATCTAGTAGGTCCGCCGTTTCTTTGTTGTCAGGGATTGAGCCCACTTCAGACTCCTTGATGATCACATCTCGAACTGCCATCACCTTGCGTGTGTTGGGTATGTACACCAGGTATCCGTTTTCTCCTTCAGTGTGACCCACAAACTTTCCTTCCAGTGCCTTGGGTTCAAGTTTGCTGACTTCTCTGTCCCTCTTCCTCATGAAGACTGTGCAACCAAAAATAGATAAGTTACTAATTGGAAGCTTAGGTTTTATACCTTTCATCAGCTCTGCTGGGCATTTTTCTTCTCCTCGTCTCACAACCAAGTTTCTGATCCTTGCTGCGTGAAGAATTGCTGCTCCCCACATGATCTTGGAAAGTCCTGAGTCAATGAGCAAACATCTTGCCATCTCCAGCAGTGTCCTGTTGCACCTCTCAGCTAACCCATTCTGTTGTGGCCTCTCTGGTATGGTCTTCTCCTGTAGAATGCCTGCATCTAAACAGTACGTCTAGAACTACTCTGAGAGTAACTCCTTCGCATTGTCTTGCCTCAGCTTCTTGGGCGTCCCCACACTGAGAACAAATTTCTTCAGGCTGGTCAATGCTTCACTCTTTGCCTTAAGCAATTCCACAAACACAAACTTCGTGTACTGGTCTGCAAACATTATGCAGAACCGGAACCCTGACAGTGACTCTACTCTGAAAGGTCCCATCACGTCTGTGAATACCATCTCCAGCTTCTCTTCTGCTTAGGTCTCTGCCACTCTTGGTACTGGAGTCTTTGTGATTTTGGCCAATGCACACACATTGCATACATCATCGACTTCCCCCACTGTCTCTGGTGCATTCCTGACCGCATCCGCTTGATTCAAATGACCCAACCGTCTGTGCCACTTCCTTGCACTGTCAAGTTTCACGCTGTTGGAACTCATCTTGAATTCTAGAACGCTGCAGGGTAAGTATAACAAATTATTTTCTTGTGTTAGTTTTACCCGAGCTCCCTTCTGGAGTTTCATGCAGCTGTTTCCTCTCTCGAAAGTGAAGCTATGTCCCCACTCCGTGCATCTTGAGACTGATAGGAGGTTTGAAGAATAGTCCGGCACACACAGAATATTTTTGAGTTCGCATTGGAATTCCCCTTTGTTTGAGGGTATGCTGATCCTCACACAGCCTCTGCCCACCACTCTGGAAGCCTCTCCGTTGGGATTTCTGACCACTGATTGAACGGGCACAAAGTCCAGAAACGCATCGATGTTCGTCATTATGTGATCTGTACAACCACTGTCCATTGGCATGCCTGCTGTCTTCCACTGGGTAAGAGCTGCCCAGCATTCTTCGTCTGGTGTAGCCATTGTTGGACCCATTGCCACTGACTCATGTTTGCCTCCATCTCTTTGTCTCTTGCATGCCCTGTCCAGGTGACCCTTCTCACCACACTTGCTGCATTGTGCTGTCTCCTTCTTCCTGCAGTCCTTGGCAAAGTGTCCAGGGATCCCACACACAAAGCAGTTTCCTTTCTTGGGTCCCTTCTTGAAGTCACGCTTCACTGCCAGTGCCACTGAACCACTTTGTCCCTTGTGTCTCTGCACCGTGCTCTCATGAAAGTTCTGCAGCCTTTTCCTCAACTCTGTGAAGTTCGTTGCCGGGTTGAAGCTTTCCTGTATAACAAAACTTTCATACCTCATTGGCAGACCATTGAGGACCAAGGCGTTAAAGAGGGTCTCTGAGACTGCTTCCCCTGCTTCTTGTAGCCTTGTGAGCAACTCCTGTCCTCTGATGAAGAAGCTGTCCAAATCCTCAGAAGCCTCGAGCTGCAGTCGAGCAAGCTGTGCCACTAAAGTCACCACTGTCGGCGTCATCACACTCTGAAATCTCTCCTGCCAAAGCTTCCAAGCCTTTGCTCCATCTCCAATGCCATCATCTCCCACACAGTCATGTCTCATCAGGATGAGGGTTGTTGCATCTAGAGTCAGTGCCAGATAGCACCACACATTGTTCCGTTTCTCCTTGATATCTGCAACTTCCTTCTCATATGCATCCTTCAGCACCTTGTGGTTCTTCTTCTCATCATTGGTTGCCCCATTGGCCAGTGGAGCAGGCTCATTTGGTTGCTCCTCTGTCCCCAGTAGTGATTTGTAGAGTCCCTTCGTCTGCATCATCGCCACAAATCTTGTGCTCCAGATTGGAAAGTCCTGTGCCTTTCCTGTGTAGGTCAGCAGCTTCACTGTCTGTTGATCCATTCGAGTTTGAGCAGGCAAAATAATTGTGAAAAGAAAAGGTACTAAGCAGAAAAGGATTATGACTGTCAACAACAAATTAGTTTTGTTTTGGAAACTAATTTAATGACTTATAAAATTGCTGGGCCCATAACCTGTTGGGTTATGGACTTTCGCAAGCGGAATAAAAAGCGTTTTTAACTAAGTAAAAGAATTAATTTCTCAAAAATGAGAGAATAACAAAATGATATTTTACAGTAGAATTTAGAGCTTTACAGGAGAGATCTGATTATTAGATCAAGATGGTGATTTGAATTTGGGGATGAAAAAGGACTCAAAAATCAGCTGTATATATACCCATTATCAGTGTGAAAAAGTCAAGATACAAAACTAATCTTAGCACCGTGATTTATAGTGGGGTCGCAAAGGTTACCCAATATGGTTTGCTTCTGCAAAGCAGTCGCAAAGGGAACCATAAATTGAATGCGTTTGCACTTTTCTAAGAATTCATTCACACTTCCGGAGATATCATCATCATTTAATACATGCTGGGAAGATTTTACATCAATTAATCTAACTCTAATAATAGTTATCTAGATTCCTCAATTTGAACCGAATATTGATTCTGAGCACCATTTCTTGACGACTCATTTACATAATTTCTTTGATCGAAGTCATATTGCTTGTCTTTCTAATCTGGTAAGTCAAACTTTCTTTCTAATTCTCACTGAGTTTAAGACTATAGTTTGATCGATATTCTAACAGTGATCAGCTTAGTATTTAATTGATTGGGGGGAGGTCGTTTTCCTGCATAATTATTCGTGCAAATTTTTCGTTATTGCCTGTATTTGTTGTCCTCTTTGTAGTCGTATGACACATCCTGGATATTGAAAGGCCTCAGTCGCCCTCTATTGAGGTACAAAAGACTCTCTCAATGATTTCATTTGAAGCCTATTGTTTCTAATTAGTTCGAATTTCATTATTTTTCTTTGAAAAAAGCAATGTTTTAATAAACGCATTGAGGAAAAGTCCCTTATTTTGTTCCAAAAATGTACCGTTTAATCTTCTTACTATAAATTTTATCTGATGCCATTTTGATCTAATTTTTAGTAGTTTTCAAAAAATGGACAAGGAGTTTTGAACGTAATTAATATTTTGTAACTAATTGATTTTTATTGCCGTCTTTTCTGGTAGTCATATTATGGTAGCCACAGGTCTCATAGGCCCTCTAGAGTAGACAGTTTTATTCTTCTAGTTGTTTGATGAACGATATGTTAATAAGTTAATATTTTTCATCTCATTTAGTAGACAATTAAGTGAAAAAAGTAGATGAGTGGGGTCGGAACTTAATGTGCGAACGCACATTACCGAGCCTCCTTGTTGACCTAAGTATCAACCAAAAGAAGAGATAACAAAAATAGGAGTTTGAGTTAAAACATTCCTCACACAACCTATCTACTAATTGAAATACATTATTCCTTGCCTCATTACAGCGAAATCTGACATTAAAGAGACTGCGAGACAAAAATCAGAGAACAAAATTATCAAAAACAAAAATCTCAAGGCAAAAACTGAATATCTTAATTTAAAAGCACCTAGTAACAACGTCAGAATACAGTCAGATAACATCTTAAATACCCAAATTTAATTTTTCCTAAGTATACAGCAGATGGAAAGTTTGCTTATTGAAACTAGGTAACAAGTCGACAAAGGGAACGAACAATGAGGCGAAAATAAAAAATCATTCAACATTTTTTAAACCAAGAAATTTCAATAGTCTTAAAAATCATCAGCATCATCTAAATAATCCTTGATAAATTCAAAAAAGTCATTACAATACCACAAGCACTTGTCTTTGGTTAGACTATGTCATATAAACGAACTAAAGAAAAACTCAAAAAATTACACACGGTTTGCGAAAACACAAACTATTGCTACCATTAAAACCATTGGCTATTATCTGAATATTCTGTATTTTAAATAAAATTGTTATTTCTACTAATTCAATTGAAGCATTTTTACTGAGAGATTAAATTATTTTACTTGGGCCACAATTGAAAACCATTGGGATCTTTTATTACGCGATTATGCTGAAAGACAAGAAAAAGAAACACAAAAATTGACCACACAAAAAACGTTGAAAAAAACGAAATATTCTCCAAAAAACAAAAAATCAGTGACAAATAGTATCAGTAACTATTTTTTTTGGAATACAAGAACTTCGATGGAAACTCTCATGAATGAAAACAAGTTACAATTTGACGAAAAGAACAACAAAAAATGAAAAGTTAAGAATTATTTGAAAAAGTATATCATAAACTTTGAGATTATTTGCCATAAACTGACTGTTTCGGGTAACATCATTCAATCAAACTTCAATTACAAGCTTCAATTAGACCTCTCAGCAATTTACGGCTACCTAAAGAGCAAAAACAGGCAAAAACAGCAAACTCAAGAAAAAAATTGAACGAGAAAATTGTCGAAGGCATTAAAAAACAATTTATCACTAAAAAATTTTCTAATTTCAATTAAGTTTTTAAGAGCAAAGGGATTCTTCATTTTTAATAAAAAATATTTTGAAAAAATCAACACATATGAAAAAATACATTACAAAATACGAAATTTTTGAGAAAACTCGTAGTATCAACGCGATTAATTTCAATAGCTTTCAACGGAAGCCAGTATATACGCTAAAACTTTTTAATCGATAGAACGACAAATTCGTTTGAGTTAAAACAATCCTCACACAACCTATCTACTAATTGAAATACATTATTCCTTGCCTCATTACAGCGAAATCTGACATTAAAGAGACTGCGAGACAAAAATCAGACAACAATATTATCAAAAACAAAAATCTCACGGCAAAAACTCAATATCTTAATTTAAAAGCACCTAGTAACAACGTCAAAATACAGTAAGATAACAATTTAAATAGCCAAATTTAATTTTTCCTAAGTATACAGCAGATGGAAAGTTTGCTTATTGAAACTAGGTAACAAGTCGACAAAGGGAACGAAAAATGAGGCGAAAATAAAAAATCATTCAACAATTTTTACAAATAGTATCAGTAATTATTTTTTTTTTGGAATACAAGAACTTCGATGGAAACTCTCATGAATGAAAACAAGTTACAGTTTGACGAAAAGAACAACAAAAAATGAAAAGTTAAGAAATATTTGAAAAAGTATATCATAAAATTTGAGATTATTTGCTATAAACTGACTGTTTCGGGTAACATCATTCAATCAAACTTCAATTACAAGCTTCAATTAGACCTCTCAGCAATTTACGTCTACCTAAAGATCAAAAACAGGCAAAAACAGCAAACTCAAGAAAAAAATTGAACGAGAAAATTGTCGAAGGCATTAAAAAACAATTTATCACTAAAAAATTTTCTAATTTCAATTAAGTTTTTAAGAGCAAAGGGATTCTTCATTTTTAATTAAAAATATTTTGAAAAAATCAACACATATGAAAAAATACATTACAAAATACGAAATTTTTGAGAAAACTCGTAGTATCAACGCGATTAATTTCAATAGCTTTCAACGGAAGCCAGTATATACGCTAAAACTTTTTACTCGATAGAACGACAAATTCGTTCGTCATTCATTTTTCTTCAATTAGATCTTACAACAAGTTATTGACTATGAAAACAACAAAGACAGGCAAAAACGAAAGATTCAGTAGAAAAGTGCAAGAAGAAAGTGTCGAAGCCATTTAAACCATAAGCTTTTCTCTGACAACTTTATCTGTGATCAACTGAACGTCTCCTCTAAGGCAATGGGAACTATCAATAATTGGATAATGATATAGGATTTCAAAAGTAACCAATAGTACGAAACTATCAAAAAATTTATTGCAAGTTTTAGAAAGTTAAATTTTTTTTTTAAAATTTTTAACAGTCATTAGCTGTCCACTCAAATTACTAGCTTTGTTCACTTAATGCTCATTACGGAACATATTGCACTGCTGGTCAATGAGTCTATACCATAGGACTCCCAAAAACTTAGGAAAACCTCAAACAGAAATTTCGTTTAATATTGTGAAAACTCAGAGTCGAAGGCAAAAAAACATGAGCAATTCCTTGAAAACGATTTTTTTGTTCATTGGGCTTCATTTGACTGTAAAGGAGGTTTCTCATTCTTGTATGAAGGTTTTTCATCACGTGGCCAATCTCGGATGTCTCGAGTATTTTTACTCGATTTTAGCATTTTTTTCACAGCCATGTTTTCAGATTAGTCTGATGAGCGTGCGTGAAAAATTGAGGACACTTAAGATAATTTAGTTCAAGTTTACTTCAAGTTTGGACAAACCGTCAAAATTTTTACAAAACTTTTGTTTCTATTCAGAGACAATGGCCTGAGGAACACGACAGACTTCGTGGCAGATGATGAGGACGAGGAAGAGTGGGATAGTGAGGAATACGAGGAGTATGAGACAGGGGAGGAGGAGTGGGAGGACTCAGACGAAGAGGAAGAGGAAAAGAGGGAGAAAAAGACGAAAGAGGACAAATCTAAGCAGGTTACCAACGTCAATCACGCTTATTTTGGTATTCCAAGTTCTGTTTCAGAACTTGTATGCCTGTTATTAATTTGAAATTTTTGAAAAATCAGCAAATTTCAGCTCGTTTCTTACATAATTTTGCAAAAAAATGTCGGCTCGTGAACATTAGCAGAAGCAAATTGTGTGCAGAAGAAGCCTGTCATAGCTAGGAATAGCTAGAACTACGGTGGTTACAACCTGTCGAAACCAGAAGCTGGTTTCAATCCTAGAACTCAAGCTCTTTTCAGTCTATGCAAAGACTTTTTCTAGACAGTATTAGTTAACGAACTATATTATCATACGTGAGTCATTTGCGCCGAAACTTGACGTCATTGCATTCTAGACCGAACGATCAGCCACAAAATTGGCCGAGAAGTCCGAGGCGAAATCCGATGCAAACTCAGAAACAGATTCCAACATTCTTTCGGGAGCAGCAAGATCAATGAAAACAACGCAAACAACAAAAGCCGAAAAAAGTGCCAGAAGTCAGGAGAAAACTCGGGAAGAACGCTCAAAAGACACTGGATCGAGCAGATCCAAGGCATCCAAAGCATCCGGAGGAAGGTGGCGGGTCGGAGACCAGTCGAAGTCCAGAGGAGACGACAAGTCCAGAAAAACTGCCTCGTCAAAAGGTTAAAATTCGCCTTGGCGACTTTGCTCAAGTTTAGATTTTTTTCAAGTTTTTTGTTGTTCTCGACTGCCTTAAATTGAACCAATCGCAAACAGCGAACATAAAAGTGATTTCTATTTCATGTGGTGTCCAAAACCGTTTATGAGCATAAACAAAAGGGACTTTACAACAAAGCTATCGTCAGTGTACAGCAGGATTGCATTAGTTTGAGTCATTGAGGTTTTTCTCAGTTTTTATGGTTCTGAGGTTTTCTAATCAAACAAGACGTTTTATCAATTTTTCAGTGGGAAATTTTATCACTTCTAATAATATAAAAATTTCCTTTTTGGCAATTTTTATATCGTAAGAAGAGTTGACAAAAATTTCATCAGATCTCATAATATGATGAATCAGTCATTATTGCTGCATTTCATTTTACAAGATGCCTATCATAAAATTTAAGATCTTATAAAAACTTATCAAATAGACATTTAATAACTAAAAGATCTTTATAGAACGCGTGTCGGTCACTGTTTTCATATATTTCTCATCTGGTAAAATCTTGTAAGACAATTTATTTTGCGCGAGAATGTCAATGCGTTGCTTATAATAACAGTGAGGGGCCTATTGTGACGATCAGTACCAGTGAAATTTAAATATCTTATCCGATGCTTAGCTTAAGATTATAGAAATTTCATTAAGATTTTGAAATATTTTATTTATCCCACTACCATCTATTTCAAACTAAGCACAAACTGCTGGTTCGTGCCAGACCTTAGACAACATAATTGCCTTTTTGCCAGAAATTTTCAACGTGTATGATCTAATAAACTTTTTGACATATCTATTGAAAAATCCCAGTTTGGCTAGAACTCTTTCACGAACACAACAATTTCAAGGCTGCTCCAAATACATTTTATCATTATATAAGTTCATGACCTTTTATCCCAAATGCTGAAGATACCATTGCAAACAAGCAGTATAAAGCAGTATATATGGAAAGTCTACTAAAAATTTTCTTAAGAAACCGAGTTTTGTAAGAGTGTTTAATTGCTCTCAAACGAAGTTTGTAGCAATTATATTAGTCCTGTCGGTCTTTTTTTATATACGATTTTTCGCTTGACCAATTATTCGTCTGACGCTTTTGACTTTTCGTCCTCAAAAACGGGATAAACAGGTAGCGCCCAGCGGGCATTATGTGCTCTTAGAGCCTTTCAGGTCTGTTTCAGCTCAAACTGTCTTGGAGACTTATACTTATACTTATGGTGTGAGGGGCGGTTCTTAGAGGTTGACACCCCCCCTTTGTTGACCCCCCACCCCCACTATTGGCTCCACCCCCCCCCCCCCACCACGCTTTTGCCCCCCCCCACCCAGTGCTGCCCCCATCAGCCCCCGGTGCACCCCCCCCCCCCGTGGCTAGCTACTGACCAAGCCAACCGGTCGTTTGAGAGCAATTCGCCCGACGTTAGTCGGTTATGTTTATATTTTATAAAAAGCATGCACTATTTACTGAAAAATTCTTTTTGAAGCATTCAGATCAAAATAAAATGATGACAGCAAACAACTTTCAGGGAAATTTATGAACACAAAAATACATCATCTACTGTATTTTCTGCTTTCAAATATCAGACATTGGCAAATTGGTCAATATTTATAAATACAAACAACAATCTACGAAATTTAAACAATTAAAGCAGACCTGAGCAGACAATATCTACAAATCGAGAAACGACAGACAAAAAATAGGAAACAAAACAAATAGGAAAAGGAAAAATATAAAAATAAATTTTTTTTTCTCTAATTTAATTTAAACAAAATAAATAAACTTTTATAGAAAATAGATAAAATGACAAACCTCTCAATTAAAAAAATAAAATTTGTTTAGATTTTGAACCAAAAAATAGAAAAAAAACGTAAATACAAAATATGGGGCAAAATCTATAAATTATTTCATAAGTTTGGTAAGAATTTATTAACTAGTAGATAGGAATATTTTCTTGAAATAAAAAACGCAAGAGAGCCGACCGACCCCTTTTACCTCTTATAAACCACAAATAGATAAATTTCCTTCAAAAGTGACCTATATTTGATAACAGATGACAGTTCGGTAGTTTCGCTGTCAAAATTAATAGTGTCACATTTTAGAAACAAGGAAAAGTATGAGGAAGGCCGTATTTTAGCTCAAATTATTAGCTTAGGTTGAGGTATCACACAAAAAGTGGAAAGTTTTTTGAAATGCTAAAAAAGTCAATAAAAAATTTTATTGAAATTTTGAATTTTTTGGAAAGTGGAACAGGTAACAACTTGATGCAAAACAATGAAAAGGCTGAGCCGAAACGGAGGAAATGGTGCAATGATTTTTAAATCTCATCTTCTTGAAGACCTGAAATCAGTTAGGCTCGAACTTTTTGACATATCTATTGAAAAATCCCAGTTTGGCTAGAACTGTTACACGAACACAACATTTTCAAGGCTGCTCCAAATACATTTTATCATTTTATAAGTTCAGGACCTTTTATCCGAAATGCTGAATATACCATTGCAAACAAGCAGTATAAAGCAGTATATATGGAAAGTCTACTAAAAATTTTCTTAAGAAACCGATTTTTGTAAGAGTGTTTATATTTTATAAAAGCATGCACTATTTACTGAAAATTCTTTTTGAAGCATTCAGATCAAAATAAAATGATGACAGCAAACATTTTTCAGGGGAATTTATGAACACAAAAAAACATTATCTACTGTGTTTTCTGCTTTCAAATATCAGACATTGGCAAATTGGTCAATATTTATAAATACAAACAACAATCGACGAAATTTATACAATTAAAAGACGACCTGAGCAGACAAATTCTACAAATCGAGAAACGACAGACAAAAAATAGGAAACAAAACATTGAAAAATATAAAAATAATGTTTTTTTTCTCTGATTTAATTTAAACAAAATAAATAAACTTTTATAGAAAATAGATAAAATGACAAACCTCTCAATTAAAGCAATGAAATTTGTTTAGATTTTGAACAAAAAAAAGAGAAAAAAAACGTAAATACAAAATATGGGGCAAAATCTATAAATTATTTCATAAGTTTGTTAAGAATTTATTAACTAGTAGATAGGAATATATTCTTGAAATAAAAAACGCTAGAGAGCCGACAGACCCCTTTTACCTCTTATAAACCACAAAAAGATAAATTTCCTTCAAAAGTGACTTTTATTTGATAACAGATGACAGTTGGGTAGTTTCGCTGTCAAAGTTAATAGTGGCACATTTTAGAAACAAGGAAAAGTATGAGGAAGGCCGTATTTTAGCTCAAATTATTAGCTTAGGTTGAGGTATCACACAAAAAGTGGAAAATTTTTTGAAATGCTAAACAAGTCAATAAAAAATTATATTGAAATTTTGAATTATTTGGAAAGTGGAACAGGTAACAACTTGATGCAAAACAATGAAAAGGCTGAGCCGAAACGGAGGAAATGGTGCAATGACTTTTAAATCTCATCTTTTTGAAGACCTGAAATCAGTTAGGCTCGAACTTTTTGACATATATATTGAAAAATCCCAGTTTGGCTAGAACTGTTACACGAACACAACATTTTCAAGGCTGCTCCAAATACATTTTATCATTATATACGTTCATGACCTTTTATCCGAAATGTTGGAGTTAGGAGTACCATAGCAAACAAGCAGTATAAAGCAGTATATATGGAAAGTCGACTAAAAATTTTCTTAAGAAACCGATTTTTGTAAGAGAGTTTATATCTTATAAAAAGCAAGCACTATTTGCTGAAAATTCTTTTGGAAGCATTCAGATCATAATAAAATGATGACAGCAAACAACTTTCAGGGAAATTTTTGAACACAAAAAAAAACATCTTCTACTGTATTTTTTGCTTTCAAGATCAGAGATTGGCAAATTCGTCAATATTTATAAAAGCAAACAACAATCTACAAAACTTAAACAATGAAAAGCCGACCTGAGCAGAAAAATTCTACAAATCGAGAAACGGCAGACAAAAAATAGGAAACAAAACATTGAAAAATATAAAAATGAAATTTTTTTCTCTAATTTAATTTAAACAAAATAAATAAACTTTTATAGAATATAGATAAAATGAAAAATCTGCCAATTAAAGCAATGAAATTTTTTCAGAATTTAAACCAAAAATAGAAAAAAACGTGAATACAAAACACGGGGCAAAATCTATAAATTATTTCATTAGTTTGGTAAGATTTTATTAACTAGTAGATAGGAATAAATTCTTGAAACAAAAAACGCTAGAGAGCCGACAGACCCCTTTTCCTCTTATAAACTACAAATAGATAAATTTCCTTTAGAAGTGACTTTTATTCACAAAGGGACTGTCAATTCAAAAAATTTTCAATGAGATTTTCAATAAGAATTGTTAAGGTACATTTTTACGGAATAGATATTCTGCTAAAAGTGAATTTGAACATCAGTTGCAAAGCAAAGCACTTCAAAAAGAACCGAGTCAGTATAAAAATTTGAAGTCAGAAATAGAAACGGGATAAGCCCAATTTTAGATGCCCGCTATTTGAATGTCTTTCCTATAAGTCTTAGTTACAATCTCTTATGCTTATTGGTATTGATAGTAGCCCCTGTAGCCTCTCTCTAAGAAAGAGAAGTATGTTCAACTACAAAATGCCATCAAAATAAATCGGACTTAAAAAATGTTTTTGTGCAAAACTCTTTTTTTTCGATATCTTCTTTTCTTTCAATCCCAATCATGCTTATTGGAATCAACGGCGGCTATTTTCCGGCAATTTGCCTGTTTTGTTTTTAATTTGAAATGAAAAATTTCAACACTCAAAAAAATTCAACAAAGTTGAAAGTTAAAATACTATCAACATTTTGCTCAGAATTTGTTTTCTCACTCGAATTAATAACTTATTTAATATCATGGATTTTTTTTTTAAAATGATGTCATTTCCAAAACCACAGTGAGACTTTTTCCGAGTCAAAGTAATTAAAAAAAATTACTTGCTGGTACTGGGAAACTAAAATCAGGTTATCATTAAAAGTGAATCTACTTGAAAGCCTTAGCAAATAATTGAAACATTGTTTTACGCATTCTACTTTATCACGACATATTTTTAAACATTTCACAGAAAAAAAAACAATATGATGAACCTTAATCTGGACGCTTAAATTTTTAAAAATATATCTTGATTTTTCTTTGTATAAAAGTTTTTTTTTTAATTTTGTTGAAAAAATCACAGTGACACTTTATTTTTAGAAAGTAAAAAACAATGTAAAATTTTTCTGCAAATTTCCCTGAAGGATCTAGTTTTAAAAATTTGAAGTTCCTGAGTTCTGAATGTCGATCAGACAATCTGAATTGTATCAGACAATCGCACCAGACATGGCCATTTCAGTTGTCGCAGTCACGCGGACGCGTCCAAAAATTACTTACTATGTATAACTATCCGATCAAAAAAAATAATTTAAAAAACTTATATAAATTTATCGTCCAGAAAACGAAAATTTTAATTTTTTTGGTATTAAATTGCTTTAGCGTTGAGTTTTTATTTAGGCTAATATTTCAGAATGTTATCAACTATTGGAGGCATATTTTTTAAAAAGATTTCTTCTTATAACTGCTATATCAAAATGAGAGCCCAATTTTCGTCTGCTCCAAGAGCGTAGAGCTTTTTTTATTGAAAGTGAACTACTGTTATGTATGATTTTTTCAGGTTCTTCCAAGAAGAGCAAGAGGTCAAGACCAGGCAGTAGTAGGGGATCATCCGGTGGAAAAAGTACCAAGGCCGAAAAGTCCAGTCAAGGTAGTTTCAGCTTAAGTAGTTCAAGTTTGATGAAAACTTCAAAATCAAGTTCTCCGAAAATATTTGCCAGTTTTTATTTAAGTTGGTTGTAATGAGCAACTAACATAGTTGCCTAAGTCATTTCAAAAATTTCGCAATTGATTATCCAAATTGATTGCCAATTTCAGTATAAATTAGTCCCAGTTTTATACCCATTAATCTTGCCAAGAGACCACAATCAAGACATATATGGCAGTATGGCTCCTTAGACTTTCTTTACCAAATTCTAGGACATGTTTTCTTGGATACCATAGTAAAATTATACACGAAATGCGTGTAATTTTATCAGCAAAACACTCTTCATTACGTGTAAAATTTGAAAAAAAGATCATCATTTTCCAGGCAGTGAAAAGAGCAGAAGCAGGGGTGAGTACAGCGAAGGTGCCTCAGTCAAATCCAAACAAACGAAGGTATGAAACACTCGATAAAAACTTTGATCACAAACATCAAACAAATTTTTTGACATGTATTTGAGAGAAAACATAAACAGGCAAAAAATTTGACCTTGGGCGTACATAAAGCATAACAAATGTTACTATCTGACCAATACTCCTAAGAACTGATGGTTTTGTCGAATAGGCGCTTTTGCATGCTGAAGTAGCTGATAATTCGCATACGGACCCGATCTGGTGGGGTAATACCCAAATTACATAACAGATGAGCTCTAATAACGGTCGTTAACCATTATCAATTTTCAAAAAATTCATAATGTGTGGTCAGAGAATTGATTATGTTTCCCAAAACAGCATTACAAGCGCCTACCGGTGCTAGGAAAATTGGCCGACAGGGCGTTTAGCCGACAAGGAAAAAATGGGAAATTTAGCCGACAGTTTTATCATAATTGGTCATAAAAGTACCATTGGTCCATAAATCAGTAGTTCGGTTGTGATAGATTCTTATCAAGTCCCACGGGCCGCTGAGGCATGGCCAGATGCGGTGAAATACCTTGGTTACACTAGTTGATAGACCTTCGTTACACTAGAGGATGAAAAACTGCGGTATATTTGTCCGCTAAGGAAATATTGTTTTAAATTGGCCAATCACAGCGCTCAGAATAAGTTTTATTGCTCATTTTACTTAAATTGTCGGTTAAATTTCTCATTTTTTGGTTGCCGGCTAAACGCCCTGTCGGCCAATACGGCGGCCACCGCGCCTACCATTACCTCACTCCCTTTTGTTCGTTTCCATTGTAATACTTTGCACTATTGGACCTTCATGCATTGTAAAAGTCGTTTTCACTTAATTGTACTAACTATATTTTAGCTGGTTTCAAAGTTGCAGCAAACACTTTCTTCATAAATTGTGAAAATTGGTTCATTTCAGTACCAGCGGACGCTTTGGTTTCTAAATCTTTCTATAAAATAGGCATGAGAAACTTCCACAGCTTAAACTAGTGACAAGAGTGAAAGAGTTTACACTGAGCGGATCTGAAAAATTCCTAATTAAGTTCGTCTTTTCTGCTGAAAGCGCGACTCCATGGAATTTAATTTCAACTCCTTCTTAATTTCACTACAAATAGTGCAGCAATTTAATTTTCGTTTTTTTCCGCTTTCGTTTTGTAATTTAATTGTCGGTCCCTTATAAATTGGTGAACTAACAGCGGACAAAATTCCTCATTTTTCGCTTCTCAACAAAATAAAACCGGTGAGCAACTCGACTTGGAATATAGTAGATTCACTTCATTGCTAGCTTTTTCATTATTATCTTTCCATTTCTAACTTTTTAAAAGCAAAAATTTGTCTTATCTTGAACGTCAAAAATTGTCAAGGGGTGTCTTTTAGGGTACAGGTAGAAGCAGAAAGACTAATGATGAACGATCAGACGCTGACAGTACCAAGGCTACAGCTGATCGTGATTCACCATCGCCCTCCAAGGCAACATCTGCACAATCAAGTTCACGAAGATCTCCACATCAGAAAACGGGAACCGCCGACAAGCCAAAACATCGTGAAGCTTCTAAAAGTCAAGAATCATCGAGTAAAAATCAGGAAACTAAAGATTCGCCAAGAAAAGAATCGAAGTCGACTGACAGACAGAAAGCTTTCGGATTTGAGGGTTCGAAAGCTGAAAAATTGCATCAGCTTCATGAAGATAAAATTGAAGATGATGGTGGTCCCAAATATCCTAACCGAGATGAGAGCAACTTCTTGGAATCAAAACTATCACGACCTCCTTCTGATCTGCCCGGGAGAAGCGAACAGGCAGGAAGTGAGGGCTCTTTGCGTGGATCTGCTGGAGGCGAGGAGTCGAGACTGAGAGACGGGGCGCCGAGAAGAGACTCAAGAGGTCGCAAAGATTCTGCAAGAGGAACTCCTAGAAGACCAGAAGATGGTAGAGATGAAACGAGTCGACGTTCCGATAGAGAACGTGGTGAAAGATATCAAGATACCCGTTACGGTGATCGAGATCCAGAAAATGAACAAAAAGGATCAAGAAATCCACGCAATGGTCGAGATCCCAGAGATGATCAGGGAAGATCTAGAGATCCACGCGATGATCGAGATCCAAGAGATGATCAAGGAAGATCTAGAGATCCACGCGATGATCGAGATCCAAGAGATGATCAGGGAAGATCAAGAGATCCACGCAATGATCGAGATCCAAGAGATGATCAGGGAAGATCAAGAGATCCACGCGATGATCGATATCCAAGAGATGATCAAGGAAGATCTAGAGATCCACGCGATGATCGAGATCCAAGAGATTATCAAGGAAGATCTAGAGATCCACGCGATGATCGAGATCTGAGAGATGATCAAGGAAGATCTAGAGATCCACGCGATGATCGATATCCAAGAGATGATCAAGGAAGATCTAGAGATCCACGCGATGATCGAGATCCGAGAGATGGTCAAGGAAGATCTAGAGATCCACGCGATGATCGAGATCCAAGAGATGATCAAGGAAGATCTAGAGATCCACGCGATGATCAAGATCCAAGAGATGATCAGGGAAGATCAAGAGATCCACGCAATGATCGAGATCCAACAGATGATCAAGGAAGATCTAGAGATCCACGCGATGATCGAGATCCCAGAGATGATCAGGGAAGGTCTAGAGATCCACGCGATGATCGAGGTCCAAGAGATGATCAAGGAAGATCTAGAGATCCTCGTTATGATTCAAGAGATCCCGAAAGAACAGATGTTGATGCAAGAGATGATTCAAGGCAGGTTTATGATTCAAGGTACAGAGCTGACCAAAGCAGAACGGATGACCACACAGGTCAAGAAGGTCGAGAACGAGGTACGTCTGGAGACCGAAGGTACGACCAATCTCGGCGGCAGGTTGGATCACGACGCTCAATAGATTCTCGTTCAACTGGCGACTCGCGTCGTTTTGATGATCGAGATGACAGTCGGCGGCGTCAAGAAAACATGCGAAGATCCGACAGCCGCAGAATGGATGATAGTCGTCGGTCGGACAGTCACAGAAGAGAGGAATCTCGTGACTCGCATCGATCAGATGACCCTCGGAACGAACGCCAATCTCGACCTAGATCGAGAGATGAAGACACATATTCCGAATCGCGAGGAAAAGAATCAGAACTTAAATTGAAACCAGGTGACTCCCGAAGAACATCCAGAGGTGCCAGTGAGTCCAGGAAAAATTCCAGGGATAGAGCCAGTAAACGGTCACAAAGTTCGAGTCGAGGATCAAGAGATGACAGGGAATCCACGAGGAAGAGATCCAAAGAGTCTAGAAGGAGTAAACGCGGCACAAGCTACGAAGACGAAGGCCAAGAGGGCGAGGAGGAAGAGGAAGACGGGTTAGAAGAAGAAAAACGGGAACCAAAGAAGTCGTCCCGGAAAACGAAAGGATCTCCCAAGTCTATTCTGAAAAAGCCATCGTCACCATCTCAAAAGAAAACTGTTTATGAAGAGGAATATCTTGATTTAGAAGAAACAGAGCCAAAGTAAGTCCCATGGACATTCTGTAGTTATCATTATTCGAGCAAAATAAAATCGAAAAGAGTAAAAAATATTAGAAACGAAAACATAAGTGTAGCTCAGAAATGCTCAACCAGCTGCACCAGATTGCTTTACAAATACAGTCAAGTTAAAAATGACAGCAATTTAAGACAAAAAAAATCTAATTAGAAGGCTCGCTTGTTCTATGCGTGGCACAAAATATTCCCACATTCTTATTTGAAAGCATAATATGCATCAAATCAATATATCGAAAATGTAGTTCAGAAACTTTTGTTTTAGCACCAAAATTTGCTCATCAAGGTGCTACGAGAAAACTTAAGTTATAGAATTGAAGTTTGAAACAGAAATAACAGAGAAAAATAGGCGAGTCTTCAGAGGAGCAATAAAAACACAAGTAACCTTTAATTACGGAATACTTAGTTCCCATAAACTTATATGAAAATTACAGAAAAAAAGCTTTTTCTTCAGACGGATTGCTATCAAACACGACCCTTCAAGTTTAAGTTCTTATGCGTTATTGACGATTTTGATTGAGATTTTTTTCTAAAACTCTTTGATAAATAAAAGATTTTTGAATACTTCTAAGGACATTCTAAAATTAAATAATGACTTCTGATTCAAAGTGTTTTTTTCATACTCTCAATATTTCTCAGCAAGAGCGTTTTAGTGGAAAAAACATTGAAAAATGCGGTTGTAGAGGTTACCTTAGTTTCTGTAAAACAATAAGAATTTCAAGCTTTATCTAGATAATCAAAAGCAAAACCAAAAAAGATTAAGAAAAAAACGGCTCGACGTCGTTACGTGTATTCGAAGAAACTGTCCTAATTTCTGCTACTGGTAGCTGTAACAGTTTGTTTAAAAATCCAAAAAAAAACGGAAACTGAAATATTTTTTTCAGTTCCTATTTTATTGTGTTTAATTTTATTCATAATTATTTATATTGTGTGGCGTATATTATAAACGGGGCAATATTACCTCGCAACATCCCCTAAATTTTATTTTGATGAAACAAAGGAATTAAATAGCAGGTAGATACAATTATAAACATAGCACAAAGCCGATAAGCCGGGTCAGTTCTGGAATACAGTTTAAGCAAAAAGTAACTGATTGATTTCATAAAAATGTACGTGCTGTTAACGTTAAAAAAACGGGGTTACACAATTGAGAAAAAACTGTAAGTATATTATTTGAAATCTGAGGTTTCAAATTAAACAAAAAGCATGTTAATACAAAGGTTGAGTAAGGAACTCAACGATGCACCCAAGCAACATGATGCAATATTCACAACGGAAATTGCTGCGGAGAGTTGATAATCGGGGAGAACGCAAACTTTGAAATTTATTTTGGTTTTTTAGAACAAGTGTCGTATCACTTTTTCCAAATCCTGGAGTATAATTGAAACCGAATGCACGAAGAATGATTCTTTCTAACACAAAGTGTTTTCATAAATGATAATCGTGCAAGCCGCCTGATAGACTATGAATGGGAGAACTAGAAATAAAGAATATCGAAAAAGTACAAAAAAGGACAAAAAGCAGAATGAGTCGTTGTTGATTGGCGTTCAGTCATATCTGCATGCGGACAAAAAACCTCATGTTGTCATTAAAAATAGAAATGTCTGGGTTTTTCAGGTTCGATATGTAATTTCTTAATAATTTTTAATTTTTGTAAATTTTTTTAACAAAACCATTAATAGCCAGATATCAAAAATTTTCCCCTGTTTATCAACATTTAAACAATGAGTTCAAACGAATTCAACAGTTGATGCAAAGCTAGGTTAGCACAGGTGAGGGACAGATGAAAAATTCATACAAATTATTAGAAATTGGCTGAAAATTTGTCAAACATTTTTTAAAACAATTTTTTGTATTATAAAGATGCATTGACAAAAAAAATCACTGTTTTTCAAAGATACCCACGAAAAAACCACATTAACGCATATATTCGGCGCAAAGAAATTAAAATGTACAATTTATTTAGAGAAATGATAACGAAATTTTGTTGTGTACATAGTTACTCCAGAAGTTATGACAAAATTTTTAGATAGAAGTATCACACATCAAAATAGTTGACACAGAGCAAACCACCATGTTGACAGTTTTGGCACTTCCCAAACAAAATTCTCAAAAATTATGATAGAAATTGAATTTATCATCAGCTAGACTAATACTTTGAAGTAAAAAAGAAAAGTTTTTTGATTTTGTGCCTAACACTAGTTGTTTCAATGGACTTCACGTAGAATTTGCCCGTAGTCTTTTTGTCACCAGAATTTTTAAAACTTCTTAGCAATTCGATCATATTAGATTTATGATCCTCTGATACTACTTGTCTCATCGCAAACATGAAAGTCTACAACGGTGAATAGCGAGGTACCGATGCTTCACACGAATACTCCAATTGTCGAAAAATTGACCTCATGAAGAATTTCCCTACCAAATTTTCCTGTTTTAATAAACATTCGAGTTTTGTTTTTAAAACAACAAAAGGTGTGTATAAAACCTGCCGAAAAACTCCTGCCCAAAAACTCAAAAAAATTAGTAAAAAATAAGATGCTTTGAAGTTAGCGAATCAATTCAAGCCGCAATTGGCTGAAAGCGCATCAAACACTTCAATCATGACCTAAACTAAAAAATGAGAACATGGTTAGGTCAAAATGTTTGGCCAAAAAGTGAAACATTGGATGCATTTGAAAATTGCGCAATGCAAAGCGCCTAATAGTGAGGAAAGTCATGGAATCAAAGAAACTTATAATTGATCATTCGTTCAAGTGGAGAAAAAGAGCGTTCAATTTGTGCCATTTGAGTTGTTGTACTATATATGGGAGTTTCATTGATCCTCTTAGTTTTTTATTGCCGTTCAATAATCCTTATGAAAATCTGGCTTGCTCAGGTTATGAAGAGACTCATAAAAACCAAAAACAACTGATATTTAAGTGCCCTCAAACAAGGTTTGTAGCAATTATGTTAGACCTGTTGGTCTGGTCCGGTTACGCGATTTTTTGCTTGGCCGATTTATTGTCTGACCTGTTTGACTTTTTGTCTTCTAAAACGCGATGAAAAGATAGCGCCTAGTGGGCATTAAGTTCTTTTGGAGCCGTTCAGCTCGCTAGTCTCCAAGCATAATATTCATAGAAACTATTTTGAAGATTTATACTTATGGTGTAACAGATAACTCTGAGAGGTTGACCCCCACCACATCAGCCCCCTACCCCACTTCAACCCACCCCCCCCCCAAAAAAAAAAGAAAAAAAACACACACACACACTTCACCGCCCCCTCCCCACTCACTACCCCTGCATATCGTTCAAGCCGTAAGGGCCCCGTGCAGCCAAAGACCCCCTCCCTCCGTTGCCCCCCACTGTTGCCGAAATCGTAATGAAAAATTCCTTCGAATTTATACCAAATTAAGTCTCCAATCAGCTCTAGGCAGTGCAAACAGGAACACTCAACCTGCTCCACTGATTGAAAATAGTTCCATTGAGTCAAACGATATCAAAAAAAACTTCTACAAAAAATTCTAAGAGACCATGTTTTCAAGTGCATGCTTTTCGGAGAAAAAATAAACGGTTATAAAATTAGTGATGAGTCGAAATCAGTTTAAAATTTATGAAATGTTGAATATTTATGCGCCAAGTGTAGTTTTTAAAACTTAGTTGAACCTACTTTCTGGAATTTTTCTCATAAATTGGATCCAAATCGGAAATTACGTGAAATTGGTTGACAAAATCTCAAGTATCTTAAGAAGACTGAAAAGCCTGTCTTCAGTGCCTGTTCTACTCTGACCATCCGATTTATAAAATGCAAGACGTAAAAAATGGTTCAAAGGTTTAATCAGACGATAACTCAAAATTAAAGATAATTTTCTTGAATCTATTCTGACCCTCCCCCCCCCCCCCCTCGTGTTTTTCTACTCCAATTACAATTTATGTGTTTTTTATTTATAGCACGTTATTATGTGAAAACCTGCGCCTGAGGGCGTAAAATTTATACGCCCGCTAAGCTGGGGGGATATATATTTTAAAGTCATTCGTTTCAGAACAATATATCCGATGTTTTTCATTTTCGTTTGGGAACTTTTTTTGTTCAGAAAAAAGAAAAGTGGTGAAGAAAGAGCGGAGGGAGGAAAATCAAAGCAACCTGGCGGAAAAGGTGGAAGCCGAGGGCAGAGCACAAGTCCACTTTTAGAGTTGGAAGACTACAGAAAAATGGCTCAGCGCAGTGAAAGCAGAAACAATTCCCGTTCCCCTAGGAGAAGCAACAGTCTAAGTCCGCGAGGTCGGTTTGATTCGACGCCTCAAAAATCAAAGTCAAGAAGCCCAGAAAAAAAATCCAAAAAGCAAATGGGTAAAGTTGAAGAACGGGACCCTAGACAGGAGAGCAGTCTGGCTCAAAGATTGCAGGTCAAAGGCGATGAGCGTGATCAAAGGTCTCCATCGCAATCTCCTCGTGCTAAAAACAAAAATGGTTACTATAAGTATAACCCGGAGGAAGACTACATAGCATGTCACATAGAAAAGCGACCCAGAGATTCTCGGGGAAATGAATCACCCCGCGGAAATAGGATTCGTTCTCCGCATCCAGGTGACGCGGCAAGATCTCAAGCTAATCCAGGAAGTCCTCGAAGGACCTCACCTGGAACCCGTCATTCGCCCCGAGCCCGGCCTGGATCGATGGATCCTATTAGAGGTCAACGGACACCGAGGTCACATCAATCAGTGACAACGTCACCTGCACAGGCACCATCTTCTGGGAGGTTTAGACAAGGGTATCCGTACATGACTCCACTTGCAGACCAGCGATCTCTGGAATCGGGAAGCGTGGAACTGCCATCGGTATTCCAGACCCGACACCCTCATTCACATGCGCAAAAAGTGACAACCGGGACCAATATGTCACCCCCAAACACACCAAAATCTCGGGACCCGGATCTGGAATCGGCAAAGCAGCCCAGTGAGGCGGGTTCAATGCATACAACTGTAATAGAAACGCAAACTGACATAGTTATGACAATGGATGAATATCAACGTGGTTTAGTACAATCGGTTCAACAAGGCCAACCAAGCGTCCAGCTATATACGGGCGATGCTGATCATGTAAGTCAATCAAGTCGGCAATCGCAAAATCAACAAGTACAGCCAAACGTCACATATCGGCTCTCAAACCCAAGCATGGAAGTTCAACCTCAACGCAATGCTCAATATCAAACGCTTCAGTCTTCGAGGAACGCACAGGGTTTGCATCCTAATATGCGCGGAACCCCAGCAAGCATTCCGGGATCTCAAATTGACATGCAGAGATCCCTGCCTAACACGCTTGGAACCCAACCAAACATGCAAAGATCCCACCCAAATATGCAAGGATCGCATCCAAGCATGCAAGGATCCCAAACTAACGTGCAAAGATCCCACCCAGACATGCAAGGATCCCAACCAAATATGCAAGGATCCCAACCTAACATGCAAGGATCCCAACCAAACATGCAAGGATCCCAACCAAACATGCAAGGATCCCAACCTAACATGCAAGTAACCCAACCAAACATGCAAAGATCCCAACCAAACATGCAAGGATCCCAACCAAACATGCAAGGATCCCAACCTAACATGCAAGGATCCCAACCAAACATACAAGGATACCAGCCTACCATGCACGGATCCCAGTCTAATATTCTAATATCCCAACCTGGTATGCAGGGATCCCAGCCCAACATGCAAAATTCGCATTCTAACGTGCAAGGATCCTCGCCCAGTTTGTGTGTCTGTGAACCTCAGACAAACATTCAAGTTCAAGGCTCCCAACCAACCGTACCAAATTGCGATCCTTTGCACCACATCCAACAACAATATTCGCATTCGCAACAACAGCCTTCGCAACCCGGATTTGGCGATCCCAACGCCAGTGTTCCGTTTCAATTTCCGACTCAAAGTGCCGCTTTTCAACGAAATCCTCAAGAACCAATTATGCAAAACTTACAACAATCACAAGTTTTCCCTACTTATCAATCGCCTCAACAAGCACCCTCTCATTCTTTGGGACGTCCGGGCTCAAGGGGATCGCCTCGATCAGGGTTCAGTTTCAATCCTCGATACCAACGCAAACCTGTTAAGCGACCACTAAGTAGACGACCAATTCGTAAACGGAGGTCAGTGAAGCCAGTATCTGGAAATGAATGCTACGCGAATCCACCTCCGAGTTACTTTGCTGGCGACCATCTTGTTTCAGCACATGACAGAACATGTCAATACTCCCCATACAACCTGTCACGATGTACCAAAACCAATTGCAGCCCCTCCCCGTATTTGGGTAAATGCGCAACCACCTGCCTAGCATGTGGACCAAACTGCCAAAGGGGAGGGTGCCACAGAAGCCCCAGATCAAGTCCAATTCGTCGTCCCCTCAGGAGACGAAAATTGCGCAAACGTTGCCCAGGTCCCAAGAGTGTCACCACACATGAATCTCAGTATTATTCGCCTGCCAGTGGAATGTCGGAACCCCCGGCAGCAGCGCAAGGAATCCTTTCGATAAAGAACGTCAGTGAAATTAGCATCACCTCGTTCAAGTCAGACAGTAACGATGGCAGCGGCTGTGGAGATCAAGGTCAAGATCCTCAATTTGAGGAATATTCGGAGGACCAAGGGGAAGAGGAATGTGAAGAAGTTCCGGGTCAAGTTGAAGAAGTGTTTGACTTCCAAGTTCCACAGGGCTACAACAATCCGGCTCTCGAAGGTGACCAGTTCGAAGAGGAAATTGAATGCAGCATGTGTGATGCCAGTTGTCAGAACAGCTGCAACCAGAACTACATACCCCCAGTGACCAAAGTTGATGTCGCAACGTCCATGCTGTCTGGAGCTGATGATGATGATGATGAGAAATGTGACGCCAGTTGTCAAAACAGTTGTAATTCTGAGAGATTTAAGCAACCAGTCCTATGCACTGCAACTAGTCCTATTTTGTCTCCTCATAACAGCAGACAGAGTATTGGAACGTCAATGGAAGTGTCTTTTTGTAATGACAAGACTTGTGCAATGAAGTAAGTGTGTTTTGAATTTTAACATAAGAGACCACTTAATTCCCATTTTTTAATGAGTAGACGGGTTTTCCTCATTTAAACCTTGCCAGCTTAGTGGGCATTGAACTTATACTCCCCTCTAAACAATAGGAGAGTGATGTTTTCGGGGGGGGGGGGCTATAATTGCGATACTGACTGGTCCAATACAATCTCACAGATCTGAGATATTTTACTAACTGTAATAGCAAATGACACTTCTGGTCGGCTAAAAGCAAAAAGTTGAAGACCGTAATGACAAGGTACCTTATTGTAACCTTGTCATATCGTAGCTTTTCAAAGGTTATCAAGTTACGTTAATCGAGGGAGCTCTATGTGCTAACTAGAACGAGATTGAGGACAATAAAATTGATAAAATGCGAACTAAATATTTGACCAGTGGTTATAACTAGGTACTTGTAGTATATACTTAACATCGATTTCAGGAACTCTTCCAGTCAAGTAGAAAGCCAGCTTCTTGTTTCGATGGAGAGTAAACTGGAACTGACGGAGCCACTGTTGATCGAACAGCCAACTGAGAGTTTTGATGTCTCAAGTCAACACACTCGCCCACGTTGAACAAATTTCCTTCTTGTTAACTGCCATGCTACAATTGGACAAAATAGCAAATTCTCAAATGTAATTTTAAGAGATACAACAGAAAATTACCGATTTTTGTAAACTGGGGTCTAAGTTGAAGAAGAAAGAAATTTTCATTGCTACAATATTTGCGCTTTGACCAAACATACTAGCAGTTTTTATTTCATGAGAAATTATCAACAGCTTTTTTCTTTATTGAAAGAAAAGAAATAATCCGCATTGATTTCAAATCTTTCAACTTTAAAAAACTGTTCATGTGTAATAACAAAAAAAATCGTCAACGTGGACATCCAGTCATAACCGAACAAGAAGTACAAACGAATAATCCAACTTACACCAACTATTCTGGCTCCACCACCACCCCCTACGTGTCATCTGGTCAAACCCAATCAACTGGAGTGGTCAATTCCCAAAGTAGTGTTCCCCCTTCCTATCAAGATCAAAGCACAAAAAGCAGGACTCCGCCTATCATAGTAGAGAACAACTACTACTATCGCCAGAACCGAGCTTCAACCCTCAGGGAACTATTTCAAACGATTGCCCAAAATTACACCCAGCTAAGCACCAGTGATTCTGGATTTTTTATTGATTACGATCTGATAACAATGAAACATTCCTCGTAATAGACTTCCTTAATCGTAAAAGATTTGAAAAATCGAAGTTTTAAGGTGTAAGTTTTGACTATATTCATATGAGATAAACGTATGCCTCTGAATATTCATATCGGTTAGGAAAATATGATAAGAAGATGCTCAAAAAAACCTGAACCACTCCCAGGATGAAGTGCTCATTCAAAATGACTTTTCAGACCGAAATCAACTCTGATCCAGACTTTGACTTGTTCAAAGATTCGGTGCGTTCATTTGCTTGTTCAAAAATCTTTATGAAAACAGCTGTCCAGACCAAAAAGCGATATGATCCAGACTTTGGCTCATTCATATTATGAAAGGACTCGGGAGACGAAAACAGTTCATGATCAAGATATTGTCTCTTTCGTGTTTAAAAAAGACCGATCTTTAAGAAAAGCGCACGATAAAGACTTTAAAAACTTTAAAAACGTTTCTCAATTAATTATGGTGTGGACGTAATGTGTAAATTTTCGTTTTCTACTTTTTGAGAACTGAAGTGCTCAGCTCACAGCTTAATAAATTGTCATGTCAATTTGATATCTAAAGTCAAGTTTTGCAATCTCATCAAATGTTTCCTCAAAACTTCCGCAGTTTTTTTTCAGAAGACGGTTTGACAGTCTGAGTCAAGGCGTTGTTTGATGTTATAAAAAATATTTTTGTAGTATCTCCTACCCATAGGGAATGTACAACACCAGGAACTTTTACTTCGAGATTAAATAGATCAAGAAATGGTACAAGAGAAAACTGTAGTTCGAAGACGCAAAAAGTTCGTCTGTTTTTATATAAAGGTTTGTGTCATTTCTCTTCTTGGGTGTATGCCAGTTAAATTAAAATAACTATAGTGTGTTTGTCCAATATTAGGTATGGTATAGAAAAGGTTACGGCCAATTATATACAAAGTCATTTTTTGCTTGTTTAATTTTTTTTTCAAAAAGCCGACAGCATTCCAAAAATCTGATTTTACACATATAATTGTCGGTGTATCTCCTATTCGTAAAGAATTTATAACACCAATAATGAAGAACGTCATAAATGAGATAGTATAGTTTGGACGCACAAAAGAATTTGTCCGTTTTTCTGTTAAAGTTTGTCTCATTTCTGAAATGTTGGGTGTTTGCAAACTAAAACGGTACAAGTGCTTCTAGGCCTAATAATAACTATCGTATAAGAAATTCTTGATCAATTATATATGAAACAAGGCGGCTCGGTAATGTGCGATGGCACATAAGGTTCCGACCCCGCCCATGCGCAATTTTGGCATAATTGTCTACCAAATGAGGAACAGATAGAAAAACCCAAAAATTTTTTTTGCGAATCCCAAAGAAGCCCAAGTCTTTTTCAAAAAATTCTGTATGAACGATAAGATAGGCTCCAAAACAAATAACTCAGTGGAGTAAAAATTGATGTATTAGATGGCTGTAATATGTCAATATTAAGAAAGCGAGTCAAGACGAACAGCAAAATCAAACAACAACAACAATAAACATTAATTACATCAAAAAATTTATGTCCCTCTTAAAAACTAAATTTAATAACAAAGTCAACATACCGTCAGATAAACCTAAAACTAAACAAAAATAAATTATAAATCACCAGAAAACATATGCGACCAGTCCATAAAAAGGTGTGGTAACAATTATACAAAAAAGAACAAAAACAGTAAAGTAAAAAAATTAACTTATTTTTTTTGAAACAGTTAACTTCAAAGTAATAAATACCATTAGAAATCAATTAATATCCCACAATATACCACAAATTTACGATTACCACTGTTTCTATAGAAGGGCATTAGGACCTCTCCTTATTCATTTTTTAAAGCGGCCAAAAAGAACAACAATGAACAAACAAAATTTCAATTGAAACTTGCCAGAAAACGCTGTCAAAACCGTCAAGCCAAATTTTGGCACTCAAAATATATTTGATTGCGCCTTCTTCAAACAGCTATAATGTAGTACCTGGCCATTCGTTGGTAAGACTAGGTAACAAGTAGACAAAAAAGCGAAGTGCTAAAGTATGTAATACTTTTACTTTTTTATCGAAACAAAATTACATTCAATGTCATGAAAGGAATTAATTACAGAAAGAGCTATTTAAATAGGGTCGTTTATTCATAAAAAGGAAGCCCTCGAGACCTGTAATTATCCAGAATATTTCTTGCATCTACAAAAAGAACGTCAAATATGACAAAAATCAAATTAATTTACTTTTTTTTGTGAAAAACCGGTGTCGTAGCCAGTAAGGTCATAACAAATTCTTGAAAAAGAAGATTTTTGGACACCAATCC
This sequence comes from Convolutriloba macropyga, assembly GCF_964194025.1. Taxonomy (NCBI): domain Eukaryota; kingdom Metazoa; phylum Xenacoelomorpha; order Acoela; family Convolutidae; genus Convolutriloba; species Convolutriloba macropyga. Next base: position 81,826,068 of record NC_134471.1, on the reverse strand, counting down.
CTTTTAATCTCTTGACATCCATAATGTCATATTCGACCTGTAACTAACTAACGAGATTAGGTAACAAAAGAAACATAAAAAGAACAAGATTGGGAAGTTAAAAAGTTTTTTTTTAAAATTTTGGAAAACGATTGTTTTCAAAGTCATGAAAGCCATCAGCTATCTACGAATATCAGAATATCAGTTCTTCCATTCTTCGCTGAAAAGCCAATTAAAGCTATCACCATACAGGAAATTTCATACGACCGCAACGACAAAGTATAAAAGACAGTTAGAGACAAAATTTAAAAAATTCAATTTCTTCAAGAAAGAGGCGTCGAGGCCGTTAAAACGATGATGTATATCTTTCAGGATTTTACTATGTTCAATTGTGCCTTATTGTGAATGCTAGCAAGGTGACATGAGAACTGTCAATAATGTGATAATGTGACGAAATTAGAAAACGTGAAAAACTGGCAAATATCAAAACAAACAAAAATCTGAAATCTTGTAGTATCAAAGCCAGAAAACAATAACTTCAGGCTCAAAACTGCAACCGCGAATAAATGTTAAATCAGTACAAAGAAGAAGCAGTCTTTCTTTGCTGACACTAAGATGGAGGTGGAACAAATTAGGAAAAAAATAGAGGAAAAGTTAATTAAGCCATTATTTATTGAAAAGCCAATTATTTTTAAAAAAAAGAAATGACCATAAATTTTCAATTAAAAAACTAAATGCATTAACTTGGAGCTGCTTGGCAAGCGAATTGGTTGGACCTATCACTCCTGAGCTTTGATTTGATATGTTCTGTTCTTTATTATTAAAAAAAGTCTTTTTTTTTTAAAAAAAAAAAGACCGACTGATTACAACCCGATTTTTTTTGGATTTTAACAGTCCAAGAATTGCCCAAAACTAGCCCTGCTAACACTTATTGTCCGTTAGGAACAATTGATTTTTCGAATGTTGTAGATATAGATAATTTGTTAGTTGAAAACTCAAAATAAATTCTGCATTTTTGATAAGCAACGAGTAAAGTTAGCAAAAAACGGCAAAATTTTAACTACAGTGCACTCTCAGCGGACTCTGAAGTAGAAATAACCCCCCTTTGAGTCTACAAAGATTGTATAAGTGTTGTTTGGGGGTGTAATGTCGGCAAATTTAATCAAAGTGGACTAAAGTAGCTTATTTCGTTCTGTTTTTGATGAAAAAGGCTAAATTTTGAAATGTTAATCCAGATTTTTTGACCGAAAAATAAAATCAAAACAATCAACAAGGCTTGTTCGTCTTCAAAAATAAAATCAACGACACTATTCTTAAAAATTATAACAAATTTTAGCAAAATTGACGAAAATTTAGGCAAAAATTCCGGAAAATGTGAATAAAAACAACGTGAATTCACTCTTCTTTTCTCAGAAGTTTAAACCTCGATAACTCCCTGTAGAAAACGAAAATTAAAAAAATCTTTTTAATTCCATATTCTACGCTGGACGAGCTTTCTAATGATACCAGTCTCAACTCTCTACGATGAATATATCGAGCGGCGAAAATTCACGGAACAAAAAAAAACCCATTTGAGTATATAGTTCCTCCCCCCTCAAGAGGGTCGGAACAATCAAGTTTTGCAATTTGGTGGAATGTCTCAAAAAGTCGGCGATTTTCCAAAAAAGAGTTGGTGCGCCTACGGGGCAGTCTTCAGCTCGTCTGTGGGGAAACTTGCCTCGACCATAAGTACTTGGTGCGTCTATGTTGCTCGTTAAAAATTCTTGCCTGTGTATTTTTGATTGCATCGTACCTCTTGTGTGCGTTCAATATTGGTCTGCGTCACAACCGAGGACCTCAACCTGGGCTGTGGTAGTTTACCTTTTTATGCTATGTAAAAGTTGCATATAAACTACTATCAACGAAAACAAACAAAAGATTGTTAACACAGGCTTATAAAATCAACAGTTTTATACACGGGCGAAGGAAACAGTTCCACATTCAGGTCCAAAGCCAGTTCAGATCGGATGATGACGAACAGTGAGCATGGAAGTGACTCTACTTCTGTTGTCAGATCTCTCATTTCCCAGAAACCAGACACTTATTACGAGAAGTTGTATCAGGAAGCATTAGGTAATGCCTACTATCCAAATACTTCTGAGAATTTTGGTACAAAATGGACAAGTCCTCTAAAGTTTGAAGAATTGAAAATCTTGCAAGCATTGCAACGCAAACGTATGAATGACTAAATCATTAGAGCCAAATCTGACCAATTTTGTAAAAATTGTTTTAACGTTGATACAAGAAAAATGTTCAAATTTGGAATACCTCAATATTTCTTTTTAGCAAACATTTGTGAAATTTTGATTTTCAATGAAAAAAAATATGTTCTAAAGTTTAATTTGCTTGTTACAACTTAATTCAACCATTGCAGGTAATGGCATTCAACAAAGTGGGTTTTTACACTCCGGTTATACTGAGTTTTGGGACCATTTCAAAGCATAATTTTAATGACCTTCCCCACTTAATTGAGGCTTCGTAAATTTGAAAAATCAAACTTAAACCTTAGGAGAAAAAAATTCAAATTACAAAAAATTTGTTTGTAAATAAATGAGACCAGATGCGAGTCTTTTTTGCAAAAAGTCACCTTTTCAACTTTTCTCGTATAGTTCAATCAAATTTAAGCGCGGTGTCCGCTGGTTTTGATAAGCAATATCACTTGCTAACTTGTCCTGATTTTGGCAAAATTCAAAAACGATGTTTGTGTTTACAGCATCATTCGAAGATGTTTAAATTAAAATGTTAAAAGAGGTGATAATCAAAGATGCAGCATTGGATCCTCTTTTTTCCATGATTTTGATTGCGCATACTATTTACCTTGAATAGGAAAAAACATTATTCTTTGCTCTGGTCAATATTCTGTTCACATTCCTTTTTAAAATTTACAGTTTGAGTTTCTGCGCTGCTTATGAGTTATCACCATGGTTTTCTTTTGTTCATAACTTATCCACACTCTGTTGCTTAGCTGAGCATAATTTTTTTAAACCTTTCTGTTAACTGACAATAAAAATTTTCCGAGACCGCTTTTCATCTGAGAATATTAGAGATAATTTCACAAGAGGCAATTACTTTTCACTCTTTGTTTGCGGTTAAATAAATTGTTCTTAATTGAAATTTCTCTGCAGCATGCATGCTGCTAACAAAAAAGATCATGCGCAAAACAACAATACTAACTATTAAATTAGAACTTGTTGCATTTAAGAAAAAACGCTTTTTAATTTTGAACTGTTCAGTAAAAATTTTAATAATCCACCAAAACTTGCGTATGACATTTCTATAGTTTCAAAACTGAAGTTCAGTATAATTGAAGTTCCCAACTAACTGCGAGACCACCAAGGCACTTGAAAAGCTTCAAGTGAACTAAGCGCGGACATTAATATTAAACACAGTGACAGTAAAAGATAAGGAACCAGTGGGGATGATTCAACATAATTCATGAAAACGATTAGTAGTTTCACGCTACTCCTAAAACTGAAATAGCTGATGCACCTTTCATTGTTATAGAGTGGAAGCCCAGTTTGACCTCTCATCAGATCAAACTTTTTCGAAGTTTACTCTTTTGACAAAAAAAGAGCAAGCGCGTGCCTTTTAAAAAATTTCGTGTCGTTTAATAAGCATTTTTATATCTCCTGTGGCTCTGTCGCGATCGATAGCTTAGAAATTAGGAGACAAACCTAACTATGTTTTTTCTCTCGTGATTTTGGAGGCTGTACAAGAAAACAGGTGGTCCAATTAGTCTCTATAGAACTACAGTTTTGCTTGTCGCCCCCTAGTATAGTCCTGAATTATTAAAAAAAACTGTCAACGACCGATATAAGGCATGAAAGGGAAGTTCTTGATAGATTTTTGGTATGAAAAGATTTTGTCTGGAATTTAAGTAATGTATTCGAAATTAGCTTGAACTAAAAAAGCCGTCCTGGAATTTGGCTGGACAATAAAACGTGTCCCGGAACTTGGCTGGACAATAAAACGTGTCCTGGAAATAGGCTGGATAATAAAACTTGATTGCCGGTTGAAATTATCACACCATCACCAAGATGAGATCCGCAAGCCAAGACAGGTAGTGGCCACAAAAAGGGAGACTGCCGTTCTGGACAATGAACTATGTGTGATGGTTTCAAAGAAACATCAAGAAACTTAGAAGTTTTCTTTATTAAAGTTCCAAAGAACGAAAGAAGAACTTACCTGACGAACTTTATTGCTGCGCCGATAAGTAATGGCCACAAAACTAAACTCAATTCTAATTTTATTTTGGCGCTATCATTATCTTATTGAACTATCAATCATATGTCAGAAGTAAATTCTCCCACCAACAGAAACCTGATTCTAACATCCACCGACCTCAAACCAATGAACTCGATTGTACCCAAGCCATATATGATTCTCATGAAATGTTGATGAAAATAGAAAATCACCTCCGCGATTCGGAGTTAAGATCTATTCTTATGCCAATCAAGTTAAATCTTTTTAGCTAAAATAAATTTTATCTGTAGATTTTCGCATAGATAACTACTACAAATACAGGTTAATTTTTGTGTATTTTCTGTTCAAAATTTAATTAAAAATTTAATTTATTGAATTCTTTGACCCGTGTTATCGACCACGACAATGGTGTCCAGACCAGCTACAGACAAAAAAATTTGGATCTACAGAATGCAGAATCAGCTACTGCGTGGATTATGTCTTTTGTGGAGCGAATTGTCGCGCAGAGAAGAAAGAGGACAAGGTCAACAACGATGTTACTGTACAGGATCTACAGGTAACCAATCTCTTCCTTGGTATGTGCGGGCAAGATGCAATTATTAAAGTTATGGACCTAGTGAGTCCTAGGAATTTGATAGACACTCCGTATAAAGACATCAGATTGACGATTCAAAATTATATGTTTCCTAAAGAGAGAGTAGTAACGGCAGAAAGGGCTAAATTTCTGTCCAAAATACAAGGTGTAGGGGAGTCAGACGACGACTTCTTAGCACGTCTTAGAGAAGAAGCACGCTATTGTGACTTCGAAAAACTGAAAACAGCAGCCAACCCCGAAGAGGAATTGGTAAACATAAAGTTTATCTCAGGTTTGAGGGACCCTGAAGCAAAACATAGACTACAAGACGGTATTAAAGCAAAACCAGCAATGCCGGTTACTGGAATGACCGAGAGCTTACAGTTCTTCATCAGGTAAAAAGTCTTTAATTTAAAAGAAGAAGTTGGGTTCAACTTCAAAAAGACCTTTCGAAAACCAAATGAAAAAATTACGGCTAAGAAGAGCAACAACATGTGTACTAGGTGTGGAGGTGAGCCACACTCTAGTAGACCCTGTCCAGTCAAGTAAAAAATGCAACACCTGTGAAAAAGTGGGACACTTCTCAAAAACGTGTAAAAGCAAACCCCAACCAAATTTAGGTAAGTACAATAAACAAAATCACTTTTGCGACGAAGAAAATGTTTCCTCAGAGCAAGCATCTCCAGCATGTTTTATACTAAAGAACAAATCTTTAGCATGTCTGTGACATGGGAATATATCTCAATAAATAACTACAAATTAAAAATGCAGGTAGACACAGGTGCAGATAGCACAGTGATATAATCAAAAACATGGACTGAGCTTGATAAACCTCAGTTGAATGGCAACATAAAACATCGCGAACCTTATGATTGTCATCAATTAACGCTTCTGGGATCACTTACTTGTGACGTTGAGTGGAACGGAAGCAGGCTCACGCAAAAACAACTAGCAGTTGTGCAGTCTGATAAAGAATTTGAACTACTTGGTAGAGACCTTCTACCCAAGCACGGTGTGAACAACATCACAGCCGAGCACCTAGCTGCTGCGAAGGGTTACAAAGCTCATGTGAAGCTAATACCAGGAACACAGCCAATGTTCTGCAAAGCCAGAAAAACACCTCTACCTCTACAAGACAAGGTCAGAGAGAATAGCTGGAACAAATAGTCAGACAAGGCATCCTTGAACCGGTACAGCCAGGAGGAGTCACCAATGCATCTCCAGTGGTGTGGCAGAGAAAGAAGAGTGGAGAACTGAGACTTTAATTGGACTTGAAGGTGCACATCAATGGCAAGGTCATGGATAAGGACTACACAATACCAGACATAGAAACGATCTTCCACAACCTACATGGGGCCTCAAATTTTGGCAAAATTTCCCTCTCAGATGCCGAATATCAAATTGAAATTGACGAAGAAGCAAAAGATATATGCAAAATCAACACATCTCAGGGGTTGTTCAAAATGTCCCGACTACCTCTGGGATTGAAATCCTCTTCCTCAATCTTCCAGAATTGCATCGAATTTACACTCAAAGTAATCAAAGGTGTTGTGACTTTTCAAGACAATGTTTTGGTGTATGGAAATACCAAGGAGCAGTTCGACAAGAGAATGCTTGCAACAAGAGCTGACTACGTGAGAAAAATTTTACTATTAATGAGAAAAAATCTAACTCAAAAACAGTCGATAGCGTTAGCTTTTTGGGATACTACATTTCGAAGGAGGGAATAGCACCAGATCCCAAAAATGTTGAAAAAAATGCAAGAGCACCAAATAACAATAAACAACTCAAATCGTTTGTTGGGCTAGCTAATTTTTAAGGAAGAATGATTCCTGATTTTGCAACAAAAATGCTACCCTTAAATAACATGAGAAATAGCAATTTCTTATGGGGCAAAATGCAACAAAAAGCTTTTGAAGACATAAAAAATGAAATATGTGCTAACCCACTAGTACAGCCATATAGTCTACAAAAAGAAGCAACAGTTACTACTGACGCCTCTGAAAAAGCCATTGGCGGGGTTCTTTCGCAAGAAGGACATCCAGTCATATATATATCAAGAAAATTAACTCCAGCGGAGCAAAATTAATCAAACATAGAGCGGCAAGCCTTGGCAATTGTGTTTGTGGTCACAAGACTTAAACAATTCCTTCTTGGAAGAAAATTTAGCCTACAGACTGACCACAAACCACTCAAATATCTCTTTGCACCAGATGAGGAGATCCCAAAGACAGCATCAGCGAGAATCACAAGATAGGCAATAGCTCCAATGGGTTTCGACTATGAGTTGAAGTACACACCAGGAGAGCCGATACCCCATGCAGATGCTTTGACAGAATGGATTTTGACGAAGAAGAATCGAACAACGATCGAGTGTGCTTCGCAATCAATATCTTCGCCCAGAGTGATTTGGTGAACCAAGCAGAAATCAAAACTGAACTTGGAACAAACAGATTCTTCCCGGACATATTGAAACGAATCAAAAGCGGCAATTGGAAACAATGTTCAAAAGCGGAAAAAGGATTCGAACAACAGAAAGATGCACTTACTTTACATAATGGAATCATCTTCAGAGGTGTTGTTCCTTTCCTTCTACTCAAGCTACGACACTTGGTTTGGGCAAAAGCGCATGAGACACATCCCGGGAAGAATGCAACTAAGGCATCTGTCAGAATGATAGCATGGTGGCCTGGCATTACCCAAGACGTTCAACACTTTGTTAGTAAATGTAAGAATTGTCAATTGAACTGGACTAGCCCCGGAAAAACAGTCTCTACGTGGCCAGAAGCCGACGTCTGGGAACGGCTCCACATGGACTGGGGTTATGTTAAGGACCAATGCAATATCTTAGTAATTGTTGGCGCGGGTTCTGGTTGGATTGAAGCCTTCCCAGCGGGAAATAGAACATCAGAAACAGTTAAAATATATCTTTTGCAAGATTCGGAATACCAAACTTTAGTATCTGATTATGGTCCTCAATTTGTAAGTGGTGACCTTAAACAGTGTTGTGAATCACTGGGAATTAAGAAAATGGAATCACCCGTCTATCATCCAAGAGCTAATGGACTAGCCGAAAGAGCAGTTCAGACAGTGAAGCGGCCACTTCAAGGGTGGAGTCCCAACCTTAATGTGTCATTTGGAGCATTCCTCTAAAGAGCACTGATGACACATCGCAACACTTCAAAGACGAGGAGCAAAACTCCAGTTTACCCCTTGTTGGAACGCAGAGTGAGACTACCAGCATTAGCAGATTTCGACTTGTGCGAACCCATTCTATTCAAACGAAAAGACAAAAACAGTTCCTGCTACCTTCATCATCAGGAAGGGCTTGAACACATCTTTCATACATCCCGAAAACGCAGCACGGACTATTCTTGTGAGCGACAACCAAATTGCAAGACTAGACGAGGACAATGTGAAAACTGAACCAGCAGTGAAGGAGACCATATCTCAATCAGAACAACAACTTCAGAGCACAGATATGGGACCTTCATTTCAAGATGAAGCTTCTGCAGCCACCTCATCCGCAGAGCACCAACAACCCGAAACCTCATGGCCTTCACGGACATCAACAAAAAACAGAAAACAACCCGACAGATTTGGAGAACCTATACCCACAAATTTGCTTAAAAAAGGAGAGAGGATGTGATAGTTTCAAAGAAACATCAAGAAACTTAGAAGTTTTCTTTATTAAAGTTCCAAAGAACGAAAGAAGAACTTACCCGACGAACTTTATTGCTTTGTCGATAAGTAATGGCCACAAAACTAAACTCAATTCTAATTTTGTTTTGGCGCTATCATTATCTTATTGACCTATCAATCATATGTCAGAAGTAAATTCTCCCACCAACGGAAACCTGATTCTAACATCCACCGACCTCCAACTAATGAACTCGATTGTACCCAAGCCATATATGATTCTCATGAAATTTTGATGAAAATAGAAAATCACCTCCGCGATTCGGAGTTAAGATCTATTCATATGCCAATCATGTTAAATCTTTTTAGCTAATCTAAATTTTCTCTGTATATTTTCGCATAGATAACTACTATAAATACAGGTTAATTTTTGTATATTTTCAGTTCAAAATTAATTTAAAATTCAAATTAATGAATTCTTTGACCCGTGTTATCGACCACGACACTATGTCCTTGATTCTAATATATAGTTCTTCATAATTAGTCTTTTCATAATTCCAGGTCTAGACTAGGCGTCCATAACCTAACGCCCCTCCCCCCACCCCCCACCCCAAAGAAAAACAAATTTTAAAAGTTATGCTGACCAGCTCAAGATCAGCATGAGTTTTCGTCTCATCAAATTTATGTATTAGAAGATGGCAATAACAACATGAACAACAAGAAGAATGATAATGACTTTGGTCAAGAGCAACAGCAGAACCTAATTTCTGCAAGGAGAGGATGTCCATGTGGGCCTAATACTACTGCAATTGGACAACAACTACCTCATGACGTCATCACTCAACAACCACAAACACTACATGACTCTGCATATACTGGTCAGCTAGATTCTGTTAAGTTAAAATTAGGGTAAGTTCAGTGACCGAAAGAGGCAAGACCAGCTTATCAAAAAAATAAACTCGAGATTTAGCAGAAAATATCAAAAATCATTAAGAAACTACAATGAGCATAGTATCGAAGAATTAATGTTCAAATATTCCTTTTTTTGCAAAAAAAGTCGGTTTGATCCAAGATTTTTCTAATATAGATGCATAAAGCCACCTCAAAGTCAATGTTAAAATTATTTCCAGTTGATTCACTCCGGAGAACTAAATTCAATTTGTCTGGATCAATACGTAATACTTCTGAGCTTTTATTATACATTGTTATAAATTTTAGAAAAAAGCCTTGTCGGAAAATGTTTTTTTTTGTAAAGAATGGATCAACCTCTTGTTAGGGTGTAACACAAACTATAATCAATACATAAATGTGTTCACAAGTGGTAATGAAAACAAAATTTATATATTTATTGCAAAGTCACAGAATCCAGAAGTGCAATTTAAAAGATTTTTTTTCTACATCTGCGTAAATATTTAATATATTTAACACAGCAGACGCATTTGGTCATCCATTAACTATATTAATAATGATACCTTTCGAATCAAATCTAATAATTTTGAACTTAAAATCATACCAAGATGATTACGTACCTGTTTAGGAATTCATGACAGCAACTTGGGTTGCGTCTCTTCTGCGGAAGTTGAGATTTACGATTGCGGAACAGCTGCAGTTACGGGACTGCAGGACAACAGCAATAATAATTCCCAGTGTCAGTGTGACTCTCCTCCTCCCCCCTCGCCACCCTCTCCATCCTACGCACCCCCCATTCTGATGCGAGATGTGATGCTGCAGGGGGAGTGTGTTCAAACTGGATTCTGTTACTGTTCTGATCCAAATGACTATGGAGTGATGCTTATTAGCAAAGGTTGGAACTGAAGATTTCAAATCTCTTTTTGTTGAAGCTGATACTCATATGATCTTCATTATTATAGGAAAACTAATATGAATTGCTTAGTCTTGCTTCAAATTTTTTATGAGCTCTAAAGAGGAAACAGATAGAGCTCATCTTTGAGAACATTATCTTAGACGCGCGGAAAATGCATTGATATATGACATACTGGTTTCTCTAATAAGTACAAATTGGAAAAAAGAGAACTTTTTTGTAAGAGAAGTTTACGAGTTACTGTATTGTGTTCTCACAGAACAAACTACGAATTTGACCTGAATTTATCTTTAAAGTTTTCAGTAACTGGAGTATGAACAGAACTCATCATTTTAATTGTTCACGAAAAATTGGGTTTGGTTTCAATTGCCTCGTGTCATTAAAAAAGTAAATTACAGGGACAACAACGGTCTTATAGTAGTGGGAAAAAGGAGCTCTCCAAGCGCATTTCAATTTTTTGAGCTGTTTTTACATAGTAAAAACCCCTCAAAAAATTTTCATGCACTTGATCGAGCTCCTTCCCCCACTTCTCTATATATCTACTACTTGCTCATACCCCCATTTTCATCACTACTATATATTAGCTCTATATTCAATCAAAAAATCAATAAAAACCAAAACTACATCACAAAAGATTTAGCTTACTTGAATATTATACTTATAATCATGCTCTCTGAATTGATTTCTAGTATGATCATATCTATATCTATGAAGATAAATACATAGTCTACATTTCCTATTTCTAATTCTATATAATGATATATGTTTATAGACATTACACATACTACATGCTAGATATTGATCAGGATCAGAATAATGATATCCCAAATGTTCTATATAATCTTTCACCTTAACCATATTTTTAAATACATAACAAGAATATTCTAATTCTTTACAATTATTACAACAGTCTTTCCAAGACTTATTTTTACAATTATTGCATTTCATTTTCATTTTCGAAAAATTAATTTTTCTAAAATTTTCCCTAAATAAATACAACATGTCTCAATGAACTAATACTCGTGTCATAAACTTCTGCGACATCTGTAATTTATCCTTTGAATCACAGAAGGGTTTATACAGGCATCAACCATACCATCTCAAACATAAGGAACTATTGGAGAAAATGTTTGAGTCTGAAGAAGAAGAAATCTTGGAGAGGGTGTATAATTCGGATGAAGATGATTATATTATTAAAACTAGGGCTAAAGCTGATACTAAGACTAAAACTGATATTATTGAAACTAAGGATATTATTAAAACTGAAACTGAAACTGGCATAGATATAGTTAAAACTGAACCATGCTGAGTTTGTGGCGACAAGTTTAAAAACCAAATTGGTCTACAAACTCACATGAACAAACACATGAGAGAAAGTGTTATCTCAACTGATCCAAGCTTTGCTAATCAGGGAACCTGCTTCGCAGATAATTATACTATTAAATCCAGCTTTAATCAAAGACAGCTATATATTACTGAGCCGGGTAGTTATATTAATGATATTAATGAGCCTATAGATTACATATTAGATGGGTTTAAACCATTTAAATCATATAAATATAAAGTTAGGACCAATTGCTTATATAAGAAGGGAGGAGAAGAAGAGACCAAGACAACTCTAATAAACTTTAGAACTGATGAATATATGACTAAAGATCATCGACTGGATCTAAACCAATGGCTAGATAATACTAGAGAAACATATGAGGGTTATGGCTATGATTATGAGTTTCTTGGAATAACTGACATTCAGCTAAATATAGAAAGAACTAAACCATCATTAAGATCATATATCGAAATACCACTAAATCTAAGAACTAGAAGAAGAGCTATTTTAAATATCAAAAGTAATAAATTCATGTTCTTAAGATTATGCATTACAGCCGCATTATATCCTGTGACCCAAGATGCAACTAGAGAAAATAAGTATATTAATAATCTAGTCGATGACAGGGAATATAATGAAACTGCATACGATTTTATAGCAAAAATCCAAAATAAATATAATATCAATATTTGGTTATACAGGCCTACTCAAGATAGTAACATAGCAAAAGTAGAACGCCTAGAGAAATGTTCTAACTTTGTAAAAGATAGACAAAGTGTTATTATTCTAGTCTGGAATGAACATTGTCCTCTAATTAAAAATGTAGAAGTTTTACTAGAAAGACCCAATACCGAACATGCATAGTTCTGCTTTTGTGATAACTGTACCGATTGGTTTAGCTCTCAATATAAATATGAAACTCATGAATGCTGTAACCAAATCAAACCAAAGATTGTTTGCCCTAAGTTAAAACAAATTAAATGCAAGAATCAACATAAACAACAAGAAGTGAATAATGTTATATTTAGTGATATTGAATGTTACATGAAAGGAACAGATGAAAAGTTTGGTAGCAATACATATAAGATATCTGAACTTCCACCTATTGCTATTGGTTAAAGTTGGCATGGCAAAGATGAAGTATATAGCAGATCCACGAAGTGGTTACACCAATCAGCGAAGCTTTTTCACCAATCAGGGAACCTGCTTCGCAGATCATACTTTGGTCCAGACTGCATCAAAGGTTATGTTAGAGATTTATTAGAAATAGAAACAAAACATGGCATTAAGATATAGAGGCCATTAAGATATAGAGTAGATATAGAGGCCCAGCATGTAATTTTTGTAACTTAAACTATAAACATCAAAACTTCATTCCAGTAATATTTCGTAATGGAAAAGGCTATGACTTCAATCTATTATTAAATGAGATATTTAAACAGAATAATAGCAGGAGAACAATTGATATCTTGCCTAGTACTAATAGCAAAGCTAGAATATTAAGAGTGGGTGTATTAAAGTTTATATATAGTTACAGTTTCTTGACAATGTCTTTTGATAAAATGGCAAAAGTTTATAATGTTAAAAATAAAACATTATATCCTTATGAATACTTTAAAGATGAGAAGAGCTATAATAATAAACTAGGCAATCTATCAATTCAAGACTTTAGATCATCACTAACAACTAAGTTACCAACCCAAGATGAAGTAGATGATTTTAATAATTCTAATAAGAATAAAACAGGTAAAGAATTAACATTGGAATATATGGAAACTCATATTAGGACACTGCTTCAATCTATTTGTTAAGTTAAACATGAATACATATAAACTCAATCCTCTACATTACTTTAGACTACCAGGCTACAGCTTCGATTGTTTCCTAAAACTAAGCAACGTTGCATTAGACACAATAAAAGATGAGCAAATACTAAAAGACTTCATTAGTGCAATGAGAGGTAGCATATGTGGTGTTATGGGTGATAGGTATATTAGAAGTCAGAGTCAGAGTCAGAGTCAGAGTCAAAGATCCATGGCAGAGCATGACCAAAGGTCTATACGGTACATCGATGCTAATAACTTATACGGTTATGCACTAATGCAAAAGCTACCATATAAAGATTTTGAGTACTCCAACGCAACTCTAGACAAAGTATTAAATATTTCACATGATAGTGATTACGGCTTTTGGCTTATCTGTGATTTAGAATATACTAATGTATGTAAAGAGAGAACTGGCAACTTCTAACTACTACCCCATTGAAGAGAAGTAGAGAATAATGAACTGGGATACAAACAAAGACCCCCAACTTCATCAAAAAGCAAGAAACTAATATTAGATCAGAATAATAAATATGAATACCCAATACACTATCGAATGTTCAAGTTTGTTGTTAAGATGGGTATAAAGGTTACTGAAGTCCATAGAATAATTAAGTTTAAACAAGATTATATAATTAGAGACTATATTGAATTTAAAACTGAAATGAGAGCAGAAGCTAAAACTGAGCCTGAGAAAGATATATTTAATGAATAACTCATTTTTTGGTTAAAGTTGTGAGAATCCATTAAAGTATCTAGAAGTCAAGATCCTAACTAATGATTATGAAATACTTAAAGCTGTTAGTAAACCAACATGTAAAGATGTAATTAGATTTGAAAACTAAACTCTAATAGAATTCTTTAAAAAAGAAATACAAAATGATAAACCCATTTATCTAGGCTCTTTTGTATTGGAGTTAAGTGAACTCTATATGTATAACTTTTATTATGATGTGCTGAAACCATCGCTAGAAGACATCAACCTTCACTATATGGACACGGATAGTATATTTTAAGTTATAGTAGAGGTAATGTTGACAACGAGCACATGAAATTGTCTCATCTAGATCCGCGAAGCGGGTTTCCCGATCTTCCTATAAAAACAAATAATAAAGTCCCTGGCAAGTTTAAACAGGAGCTCGGAAGTAAAATAATCGAAGAATTTATTGTATTAAAACCCAAAACATAAAGTATAAAAAAACTATAAACAAAGAGGAGATACTAAAAGTAATAGATCGAAAGTTATAGGAAGATTATTAATTAGTATCGCATCACCGAGAAGAGATCCTTTTAGTAGTGAATCCACTGTTTATGATACTAATGAAGAAGAAGAAGAAGAAGTTAAAGCTAGTGGTCTTACTAAGAATGACCCCAATGGTTTAGTAGAAAGATTAGAACTATTAAAACTAGAAACAAAAGCTGGTCATGATGGATTAAATGATGAAATGATAGATATATCTAAGCAAGTGTTATCTATGAATATCATTAATGAAGAACAATTAGATAATTTTGTTTTTAACTATGGTAAATGATGAATAATGATGGAAAAACAAGAACAACAACAACAACTATTAGATAAAGAAGTATTCAGTCTTCAAAAAACAAAATTAAGAAGAGAAAGAATAATACCATTACAAAAAGATACAACATGGTCAGCTGATTTAATTGATAAGTCGTCTCTAAGTAAATAAAATAATAATTATAAGTTTATATTAACAGTTATATTTATATTCACAAAATATGCATGGGCTATTCCATTGAAAAAAAAATCTGGTTTATCTATAACTAATGGTTTTAAAACAATCCTATCAGAAGGTCCACAAGGTGGATCTGAACATAGAAAACCAGAAAAGTTATGGGTAGATAGAAGTAGTGAGTTTTACAATAAAACACTTAAAGCTTTACTTGAAGAATATGAAAAAAAACTTATTCTACTAAAAGTGATTTAAAGGCTGTGTTTATAGAGAGATTCGATAGAACATTATTACACATAATTAATAAACCAATGTTCATCAATGGTGATGGTAATTGGGCAAATATACTAAATGATGCAGTCATAACATATAACAATAACATTCATTCAACAATTATTATGACACCAGTTGATGCTTCTAATAATCCCGATAAGGTTAAATACTCATTCATTTATAGGAAAATTGAACCTAAACTTAAAGTTGGTGATTATGTTAGAGATGCAGAGAAACGTAATATCTTCTCTAAGGGATACACTTCTGATTGGAATAGAGAGTTATTTAAAGTTAATTAGATTTTAAAAACACAACCACCAACTTATAAGATAGAAGATATGAATGGAGAGATAATAGAAGGTAAATATTATGAACAGGAATTATTAAAATCCGAGTTTGACTTTGAATCTAATAATAAAGTTTTAGAATCATTAAACATAAATCTTTCTGTAAATAAATACAAAGATGACAAGAAATAGATTCAATCAGGCTAAACAAGCATCATCAAATATTAGTCTATCACCAAGTAAGGCCCGTCAATTATTCTTAGAAGATAACGATAATATTGACCTGAAAGATACCTATAAAAGTACAAATGTAAATCCTCCGATAGATGAAAAAGATGTTGTTAATAAAGAGTATTGTGACAATAACTTATTATCCTCTTCTAATAAAATAGACATTTTAAGTAGAAACCTATCTGAACTAAGAAAGGGTGACTTTGATAAAGTTACAACTAAAACATTACAACTAAATGAAACACAAGTTAATGATGAACTATTTAATGCGTTATTGAATCAGCAGACGAAGTCACAAATAATGTCAACTTTTGTAATAAAGTTGCCGCTGATACTATCTCTAAATATAATCAATTAAAACAAGATTTTGATAATAATAAGTTTAATCAAAAGATTACTAACATACATTTAGACAATATGTTTACTAACGGTCTAAGAGAAATGAAAGAATACAATAAATCTCTTAGAAAAGTTATAGTACAATATATAATAGCTATACTTTTAAAAAGTACATTAGTTGACAATAAAGAGCAAGCAAGACTTGAGATGCATTATGATTTTAAACAAGAAGATATAATGAAAGAAATAGAAAGAATTTTTACTAATTAAAATAACCGAAACTATGATTAACCCAACAGCACCGAGTGAGAAATTACTATATCCAGATTTGTCATCAGTATCAAAGCAATTAATCCGCGAAGCGGCTGAGAAACAGATCGGCAATGCTGCAACTGTTAATGAACAGTTGATAAATAAAAAATTCCAGCTAATAAAAACATTAACAACAATATTAACATTATAAAAGGTATTAGAAATTATTATGAAACTGAAACTAATAACTATAATAAGAAGTTAAGTAGATATAAAAATTAAATTAACGTAGCTGAGATAACAGAAATACTATTATCATCAATAGAAACAACGGCAACAACAACATCAGTTGCGTTAACAGGTATAGGGTTAACTTACTCTATACCAACAGCTTTTGCTACAGCAACTGTTTGTGGTTCATTATCAAAAACAGTTAATACTAAAATAAGAAATAAAACTATAAAGTATTCACAAATGTATATTTTAAGTAAACAGTTTAGCGACAAGTTTAATAAACTATATACTAAATCAATGAAAGATAATAAAATAGATAATGATGAATAAAATGAATTAGTCAAGGTATATGAGGATTATAAGAAGAATCGGCGAAGCCGCAACTCCGTTGATAAAAAAAATAAGTTAAGTGGTCTTTTAGATTATAGCTATTAGTGCTTAGTAATAACAATATTTTTAGTAAAAATAATATTAGTATTAATATATATATATATATATATATATATATATATATAATATTAAAACTAGTCTTAGTTATAACCATATCCATAGTTATATTTAAACTCTAATATAATAAATTATCTTTTCTTTGTACCTAAGTATAAACCTCTTCCTTTTTGAATTACTTTTATACCCTCGCCAGTAGATGCAAATTTAATTAAATCAGGTGTGGCCGATAAAGCGGCTCTAGGGTTTCTACTTAAAGCTGCACTTACTATTTTACTTGCTATTTCTCAGCAATCCCTCAGCTTCTATTGTTGCATCAGATACTGTCATTGACTTTTTCCTTCTACATTTAACACAATTACTCTTTAACATTTTAGTACCCTTCGCCGATACAAAACCATTTATGTTATTTTTACCACTATAATGTCTACCACCAACGCAATATGAAATAGTTTTGAACTTATTTAAAAGACTCATTTCTATATAAAAAAATTTATTGAGGTTAAAAAGTATAATCCCTTTCTTGTTATTAAGCCTAAGCCTAAGCCAAAGGCTAAGATTAAGCTTGAAGCTGGAGGCTTATCTCTAGAGAATAAAAAGAAACTAGATATTATTTATGCTAGGGGTTTTGTTAAGACAAGTAAGAAATATTTATAATTAAAATTATCGGGAACTGCTTCGCAGATGATTATAGCTGGAGATATATCTAAAATAATGACTAGGGCCATAGTTATAATTATAATTATGATACTATGTCAACCATCTTTTTACCATCACTATCAACACTAATAACCTTTCTAGTTAATACTAATGCGTGACATATAACATCGGGAACTGCAGCACTAAATTTAAAAATAAGTTGTGTTGGTTGTGGACCTATATGATCATTTTGATATCTGGTATCGATTACATATATTCTATAATTACTTTTGAATGTTCTATGATTTATATATGGTTTTATAATATGTGGTAGCCCATTATAATCTTTAAAAAAAAACAATCACTTTAAACACCTCATTATAATTATTGGTACCATAATTAATATTCAGTCTATCCTCGGGATAAAACTCACTACCAATCTTACAATAACATTCAGTAACATTCATTATATCAAATGTACTTGCATCATGAGTTTGTTCATTAACATTTTTATTTTCAAAACCAACTATTATATATTGTGGTCTTTCCATACCACTTTCCATACCTAGATCCAACAGGAAGTTAGTAGCATTGGGTACATTCTTATAAAATGTCTTTCTTTCATTATAACTAAAGTCTACATTATTTTTTTTAATTAAACCCTTTTGCACAATAATTCTATTGTCATTACTAGGATCAATACTGGGCACACTACATGATATATCTCTAATATCTCTATTACCATCATTAGCAACTGCATCAGCACCAGCATTAACTCTAAATAGAGCTCTATTATTATTATTTCTTTTTAATATTAGTTTTTATCCTAAACCATATATAATCTTTTCTAAATCATTTACAAAACCAAATAGATCACTCATCTTAATCATCATACACATATGACCTCGTTCTGCAGCAATATGGTCACCTTTAAATTGACTTTCTCTATTGCCTTGATTTCTAACAAAACCACTCTCATACTCATCATCAGTACTAGTTAATAACTTATACATCAATAGATTAGGTTGGCAATGATCTATATATTCAATAGTCCTGCCACCACTAGTGCCAAGCTTAACTGAACTAAACAATGCCATCATACCATAATTAACTAATCTGATATTAGCATTATTAGCAAATACACCACCAGCATCATTTGATACAACAAACTCTATCTCTAGATATGAATCACGCAAATTTAAATGATTCTCTTCTCTATTGAGTATGATATTAATATTAGTATTAACCGTATTCATTGTTGTTAGATTATTAGGTTTATATTTTATAATCCTACTTTTGTGTATATCATTATCATAACCATAAGTTGAATCCAAATTAAAATCCATTTTTATAAGATAAAAAATGACTGATAGTTTAATTTTATGGGAACTACAAAAGATATATGATGCTTTAACTAAAACTAAAGCACAGCATAAACTTAAGTTTAGAATGATAAAACCAACAGAAAAGTTCAATTTTAGTGAACCTATACTTAATACAACAAAATTAGGTTTAATTAGATTATCGGTTTATAACTCGGTGTTTAATGTGAATAGGAGAAATAATCAATTCTTATATGCTAGTACTGTTATAGAAGGTGAAGAAGCTTTACCTCAGGCTCCTAGTTCTGACCCTAACCCCTACTCTAACTCTAGCCCAAACATTACATCTGTCCTTAATTATAATTATAAAGGAATTCCATTGCCATATTCAACTATTACACCGGGGGCATATGAGTTAACTGACATAGCAGAATTTAAAAAAGAAGAAACTGATGGTAATGTTATAAAAGAACCTGATAAGAATACGATGAAATGTTTAATGAAAATAAAACAAGGTGCAATTAGCTTTGATGTAGAAAACTCAATAGCCCCATTACTAGGTTTTAGAAAAATAGTATATAAACAACGTAAATATACATCTCAGAAAATTGTTGATATTATGGGTTTTAGTACTATTAACAATCATTGTAATGTGATATCTGTTGTTAAAGATAATGGGATCAACACAGATATACTATATACTTTTACTCTAGTAGAACCACCAAGTTACTTGATAAATATTATACCAACTAATATCTTATATCAAAATGTAACTAAAGATAGAATAGAATAGATAGAGTTTCATATTAAAGATGAGCATGGAAGACCTATAGAATTTAATGGCGATTTTATAAGTTTTACTTGCATCTAGTGTAACTAGCAACTTTGTTGATCTGACGTAGTCAGCTGGACGAAGCCCCATTTAGTGTAACAGCTAGGCAAAGCCTTGTTTTATTATAATCATAACATATTTGAAATAGTATTTTTTCCTTAAAAAATGTTTAGTATTAAATGCAATGAATGCAAAAAATAAGTCCAGGGCTCAAAGTTGAAATTGGTGTCAGGGCAAACCATATCAATGTTTTGTATGTAATAGAGTTATAACATATAGAGATAAACATAATCATTTACTAGAACATTTTAATAATCCCGATCAATATCTAACATGTAGAAAGTTTAAAGTGTATAAACATATCTCCCAGTTTAGATTTAAACAAATCTATTGTTGGTTATGTACATATTCACAGATTAGTATAGTTATAAATTATAATTAAACATAAATAAATAATTATAATTAAATAAATATATAATTATAAACATAACTATACCATATTCACAGATTAGTATAGTTATAAATTATAATTAAACATAAACAAATAATTATAATTAAATATCTACAATACTATCGGATCCCAATTAATTCTTAGTTTACCATTAATAATTTTATTTTTAGTAATATCAATGACAATATAATTATAAGGCTCTTTTCCATACCTTATTAGATAAATTAGCAAAATCGTTTTAACTAAGTTCAACATTATTAAAGAAATCTTGATATATAGATATGAGGACTTGACCTCTTTGTTCAAATAAAATAAATAGATTACAATTCTCTCCAACACTTTGCCTATCTATTGTGAATAGATTTTGATTAAGATATATCATATTACAATTATTATGTATACCCCTACCAAAGTATTCATTAATAACTGGTTCTTTGGCTCTAACTTCATCGAATATCCTTAGTTTCTTTGGGTCTTTGGTTAGTTTATCGGGAGATGGTAAATCTTTTATATCTTAATCAAATTCGACAGATTTGCAACTTATTTTTTTATATTGATCGCCAGTAGGTCCAATGATGTATAGCTTATCAAAATATATAATAGCCAGAATTAGTTTTTCTAATAAGAATGTCTTACCGCATTCACTGGGACCAGATATTATACATCTAAAGTCCTCTGGGAGTGTAGCTTCTGTAATTATATTGTCATCATTTAGCCATGATTGTAGATCTTCATTTATGTTTATAGAGGTAGTGTTAGGTTTAACCTTTTGATGGGGCTTGGTTTGCCACGTTTCACCATGTTTTTCATCAAATTGATATATAACATTATCAGCGAAGCTGCTCCGCAGATTAATGACATTATCATTATCATTATTAGCAAAGCTACTTCGTAGATCATTATCATTATCATTATCTTTATCATTATTAGCAAAGCTACTTTGTAGATCATTAACATTATCTTTATCTGCGAAGCAGGTTGGCATGCCACGGACTCCGTCCGTTCCCTGATTAGCAAAGCTACTTCGTAGATCTTTAACACTATCATTAACATTATCTGCGGAGCAGGTTCGCTGATTAGCAAAGCTACTTCCTAGACCATCTGCGAAGCAGGTTTCCTGATTATCATTAACATTAACATTACAACCCAAACAAAAACACATCATTATATATTTCAGGACATTTAACTTGATCAACTAGAATTTTCAAAACACTTTTAATTCTAAGTCTTCTATCAATAAAATAGATCATATATAAACAATAAGCCCCAAAATAACATTCATCATTTTGTTTTATTCTTTCATTAGAGCCTAGATCAACATATTCTTCTAGGAAAAATGGTGGGGTTTCTACACCAAAACAATCGCAGTAATATGTTGGACCATCTTCTCTTGTTATAACTAAAACCCAATGTGTACCATCAGTTGGGTGTAAACTTACAAAAATGTTGAAGTTAGTTTCACTTGTGTTATCTAGTTTATCATCTCTCGTTACAATTTCAATAGGTGTTAGACTTATATCTTTACCTATACCTTTTATTCTGATATCACTCAGAGCATTATTATCAATATTAAATTTATTATTGATTTCCTCAAAAGTTAGGATAAGCATTTTTTATATATAAAATTTATATATAAAAATGGATAAAGGAGGTATACTTTTTATTTTTATTATCATAATTGCAATTTGTTTTATATTTTATATTTCGATACCGAGTAAATATACAAAACTAGAAGAAAGCTTTGGTGGATTTATGGATAGGAGTCTAGTTAGATTTGAATATGAAAAGTCACCATTACATACTAATGTTTATGGTGGAACTGGCACAAAGAAAACATATTTCATTAGACAATATTTAAAATTATACTTAGATCCGCCAAGCGGTTAAATTGATCAAAACCAAAACCAAAACCAAAACCAAAACCAAAACCAAATCCAACAGCAAGCTAAAAATATAATCATTGTATGTAAAGATGATAGAGATTGGATAGATCCTGAGAGTGGCGAGTTTTATATTGGATTTAATAAATGTGATATAAATATGATCACATCAAAAAATAATTCTAATTTCAAAGATAGCGTAACTGTTCTTGATGATATGGGCGACAAGTTAAATAAGGATATAGCTTATTATTTCACATAAGGAAGACATTAAAATATTCAAATGATTGTAATGTGTCATAAACCAGCCCAAATAATTAATAGAGCAAGCGTTGTGATACTATTTATTTAACAACTTATAATGGAGCTGATCTATTTAAAAATTTTAATGAAATATATAAATTTGAACATAACTTCATTAAAATAATTATATTTATTATAATTGTACAGATGGAATGTCAGATGAACTTCGTTATGGTATAATTAATTATTATAGGAAAGAGAACACTTTTATTATTATTGATAAGAATAGAACTATGTTATATGACTCGAGAGTTGGTTTCCTTGATATAAAAGCTCTTAGTTTAAAAGATGAGTTAGAAAGAGAAGATATGAATAAACTTATAGCATATATAAAAAACCACTCATGATAAATGCAATAGATAGAAATGTTATTAATCACGATAACTATATATTCTATTTTAATAAACTTCTTAAAATATATTCTTAAATAATATTAAAATACAAATATGATGTTCTAACTCAAGAAATGGTTACAGGAAAAGGTATAAAAAATTTATCAACTATTGGTGGAATTATAAGCTCAGGTTTAATTATAATTAGTCATATTTATCCCTATATGATATCGAGAAATGCTCGGGGTATAGCAATGGGAGCAAGCACAATGTTGAGTAGAGTAAGTACATTGGTTAACTATGGATATGGAGAAGAGTTGGATAATGGTCCACGAAATACAATACAAGAAGAATATATAAATGAAGATGATGGGATTTTGAATAGAAAGGGGGGAAAGTGTTTAAGTAATCTATATGAAAATAATGAAGAACTTAGAGATGAGATTATAAATTTTATTAGAGATAAAATAGAATTAGACCTTGAAGTGATTTTAGATAGAAGATATAAAACTAATATGCTCAATATGACGGGATTAAAAACAATTCAGCTGAGTGTATCACATCTAAAGATAATACTAAAGATATAATTGAAATCTTGGCTAGATATTTTTTATAATCAGTGAACGAACCTTGTTCGTGGTTTACCAAACTGCTTTGCAGATTTTACCCCATCATGAATGGTTAAAAAATGTTTAGAGTGTAATCATAAATGTGGAGCTCCATTTAATCTAGCTTTTCATATTTCAATATGTCATGAAGATAAAATTGGTAAATGTGTGTGTGGTGATAAAACATTAAGCGGTATTTGCATAAAAACTGATTGTTCTTTTAAAGATGAATCTGGAAATAGTTCTAGTATTGACTCTAGCTCTAATCCTAGCTCTAGCCCTAATCCTAGCTCTAGCTCTAGCTCTAGCCCTAATCCTAGCATTGATCCTAGCCCTAATCCTAAAGTTATAACTAGATGTTGTAATAGATGTAATTATGTAAAACCACCAACTAATTTTGGTAAAAGCAAGTATACATGTAGAAATTGTACTTCTACTAAAGTTAGTTGTCTATATTGCCCTTCTATTGTGAGATACGATGGAATGAATGCTCATGTAAAAAGACAACATCCAGATCCAGATGTGGATATACCTAAAGGATCTAATAGAAATCTGCGAAGCAGTTACACTGATCTGACCCCAATCCTATTATTACACAAAATGAAGAAAGTTGTTCATGTAAATATTATAATTTTGTCTCATTTCTTTTTATTAATGAGATAAATATAGAAAAATTAAAAGAAAAGATAAATTTATTGAAGAGTATAGACAATTTGAAATAAAAAATAAAAATTCATTAAAAAATTTAGATAATTTTAAAATTTATTTAAAAAAGAGGGAAATCACTCTTTAAGCGCGATAAATGGTCATTTTGTACTGGGGCATCACTCCGATAGGGGCAATTTCGCTCTTAAAGAGTGATTCGCTCTTAAAAGAGGGATTTTGCTCTAATTTTGAAGTTTGCTTTATTTTTTAAATAAATTATTAAATTTTGCTATTACTTTGGGTTTTAGCTTAATTATGACTTGGCCAAGTAGTAATTAAAAACAAGGATCTTAATATTATATAAATATTAGAAAAATTTAAAATATATAAAAGAGTTAAGCTGGTTTTTTATTCAAGTTATCCACGAAGTGGTTACACCATTTTTCGCAAGTTGGTTTTACGTGCTTTTTACACGGTCTCACTAGTTTTATACTAGTATCTGGGGACGTCCCCTGGAGTCAGTGGGGATCTGCGTACCAATTTCACTGATAGAACCCAAACTATTCGTCTGATAACAGATAATTACCAGCTTAACTCGACACTTGTGGTTTGCACTAAGTGAGACAAGAAATGATAGATTTTGAGTGAATATAAAGGTAATATGTAGTAGTGGATAAAACAAGCTAATATATATTAGTGAATAAAATGGGGGTATAAGCAAGTAGTAGGTATATAGGGTAGTGGGAGGAACGAGCTCGAACAAGTGCATGGAAATTTTTTGAGGGGTTTTTACTATGTAAAAACAGCTCAAAACAGTGAAATGCGCTTGCAGAGCTCCTTTTTCCCACTACTTCTTATTTCTTAAAAAAAAATAGCCCATTAATTTTTTTTTTGCAAAATACTCAAATGGCACTAAAGTAGTTTAAAAGACTCTGGCAAAAGAATCACCGCAATTCGCCCAAAAAAACGGGTAAAAGGAGTTGAATTGATTTCTTGTTTGCAATGGTCTCTCAAAATCGATGTTTTGCGATGGTCTTTCTAGCGACTCAACTCAAAGAAACAGTCGACAATTGTATTCAAAAATTCAAACCTCATTGTGTTGCTATATGCAAAATTGGTCCAGTAAAAGACGGTTGCTATGGAAGGAAAACAAACACTGAGAAAATATTTAAACTCAATGACCATCTAGAAATGATAAGCCTGGAGCTTGATGGATCGTATCCTTGGTCACGGATTGAAGTTTTGGAAAATGCGCTATCAATTGATGATATATGTTTTGATGGAGTGCATCCCAATAATGGCGGTATAAGAAACTCGGTAGAAAACTTACGTCACTATAATATAACACATAACCTACCGGCATCACAGAATAACAGAATACAGTTCAACCTCGAAAATTACATAGAAATTTGAACTTTGCTTGATTTGAGTAACTTTTTTGACATGATATTTTTATCGTTTGTTTTAACTTTCAGGTTTTTTTTTGGGAAATGTGAAAGACCAGGTATACATTAAGCAACTTTACTTAACTCAAGTAAATAAGAAACATGATGAGTTAGAAAATGTGCTGATTTATTGCCAGAGAAAGCTGATTTTATTAATCATTGCGGCTGTTCGTTGTGTTTCACTTTTTCCTAACAGAAGTTTTTTGCTTCTTTGTGGTGACATAGGAAAAAATTCTGGACCTTTTGATGCTTCAAAACTTTCTATTTTGGATGATGCTATTTTTGGCGCTCAAAATGGCATTAAATTTCTACTTTTCAACGCTCGCAGCATACAAAATAAGTATCAAGATATATCAAACTTGCTTCGGCGGCTAGATTCGGAAACTATTGTTATAGTAACTGAAACTTGGATGAGCGAAGAACAAAGCTTGTGTATAAACCTCAGCGCTGAGCACAATTTTTTGCATAAAAATTGGTCACATCAAATAGGAGCAGCTAAGGGTGGGGGTGTAGGAATATGGATTCCTAAGAACATCAATTTTTAAAGCAGAAGAAAATTTGAGTTAGCTGATTAGAAATTTTTTGATACGTTGTGGCTGGAACTAGGCAACCAATTAACGGAAAAATGTCTCATTAACATCTCCTATTGTCCACATCAAAGCCTGGGTGACTTCTTTTTAGACGAATTAAGTGCAGAGGTTTTCAATGCGCTTTCAGCTACAGATACTTTTCTTTTATTTGGTGATTATAACATTGATATGTTGAGTGTAAATGCGAAGAAAAGCCTTCCGAATTTTGCGGCGGGACTAGGATTACAGTTATCTAACATTGATATTCTTTCATGCATAAGCAACAATAAAAGAAGTTTGATAGATCACTCTTTTTCGACTAATGAGCAAATCACTAGTTGGAAAGTCTGCTTACCTCCTTTCGATATTTATCATAATTTAATTTTTTTTCAGAGCGAACTTTTTTTGTTAGAAAAAAAAAACAAAATTATTTTATTAAACGAGATAAAAAAAAAATTGTCGATGAAAAATTTAATAAAGATCTGGCTCTTGCAGATTGGAGATCAGTTTATCAACAAAGAAACTGTGATGAAATTTTTGTAGAGTTTAACAGAATTTTTATGATAATACTCGAGAAGAATGCACCAACAGAGAAGAAATTAGTTTCTAAAATAAAAAGACTACTTCAGAAAAACCTTGGGTGACAAAAGAAAATCAACATTTAGTTGCCGAGAAACATCGGTACTTCAATGACTACAAATTGACACAGAGTTCTGAATCATTTGTGTCATTTAAAAAAAATCGCAACCTTGTAAATCGAAAGTTAAAAGAAGCACAAAATCAATTTTCAGAGGAATTTTTTAAGAAAAATGAAACCTCAAAAGAAAAATGAAAATTCATTAACAAAAATTGGAAAAAAAGAAAAACAACAGTTCAAACATCACAGAAATTGATGAGAATGGTAGGAAAACGAAAGACAAAAAATCAATATGTAACGCTTTTAATAGAGTTTTCTGCGAAATGGGTATCTGCAGAGGGCAGATTGTTCCCTTGAACGTCAAAAAAATAGAGCGAAAATTTCAAGAGTTTAACTTTAGACCTTTTACTTTGAGGGAAATCTATAAAGTTGTTGACAATCTAGATAACAACAAAGCACCAGGGCCGGGATACATCAATGCTTGGGCATTGAAATCCGGAAAAAATGCTCTTGGGACACATCTTCAGATTATATTTAACGATTGTATTCAAGAGAGAGTTTTTCCAACAATTCTTAAGGATGCGCACATCACACCAATTTTCAAGAAAAGAGATGTTTCTACTTTAACTATTTATCGTCCAATTTCTGTAACACCAACTTTCGCAAAAGTTTGTGAAAGGCTTTTACTTAATCAGTTAGTAGAATATCTTGAAAAATTTGCGGTCTTGAAAAAAAAAACAATTCGGTTTCCAATCTCGAAAGTCGTCTACTGATGCTGTGCTTTATTTTATTGAAAAAAAGGAAATAAAGAAGATAACAACGACACAGGTGCTGTGTTCTTAGATCTTGCAAAAGCTTTCAATTCAATTTCACATGAGATATTTCTCGGGAAATCTGAAAATTTCAACCTCTCTCAGTCAACAATTTTACTTCTCAAATCTTTTCTCGAAAATCGAACACAATGCGTAAAACTGGATATTAACTTATCAGATAAAATAACTATTAATCATGATGTTCCACAAGGAACTGTGTAAGGACCTCTCATTTTTTCGTTATATGTAAACGATTTTTCTGAAAAGCTGGAAGATGAAAATGATGTTGTTCAGTTTGCGGATGACACTAGTACTATATGCAAATTTGAACGTAATGAAAATTTTCCCCAAAAAATTGAAAAAATATTAGAACAAACAGACAAATACCTGACAGAGAATCAACTCACTTTAAATGCCGATAAAACAGAGATGTTATTCTTTACAAATCATACCAATTCGGATCCAGAGTTTTCATTTAAAGGCGAAGTCATCAAACGAGCTCATGCATGTCGATATCTGGGAGTACAAATTGATTCAAACCTAACTTTTGAAAATCACCTGAACTCAGTCTTAAGCAAAATGGCTAATGCAATTCGTTCTTTGTGTCTTGTAAGATTCAGATACCTTTGAAAGTAAGGATTGATGTTTTCAAGTCAGTTTTACTCTCTCATCTCTCTTCCAGTGGAGTTTTCCTTCAAACTCTTACAGTGAATAACATAAACCGCATAAACAGGCAAATTAACTGGGGAATAAAATTTTGTTTTTTTGACCACTCCATTGACCTTCTCATTAAGGATCGTAACCTGCCAGCCGAATTGTTTATCTCAAAAGTTAGCCTAATGAAGCTACAAACAGACATAAGACAATGGGAAACATCCGAAAATTTCAAAATGCTTTCTAGTCGCAATAACGCTAGACAGAACAAACGAACAAATCAAATTATTTTAAAAAAGACAACGAAATTGAAGTGGAGTAACAAATCCTTAATCTTGAAAAGCGTTCAAAAATGGAACAAAATGCCCTCTTCAATAAGAAATTTTAACAGTAAAACTTGCTTTAAAAATGTTTTAACCGAGTTTTTGCTCGATCAACACAAGAAAGTACCCGTTAATAGACAAATAGTGGCCTTCAAATCCTATTTTTACCTAGGAAAACGAACAGCCACAATTTTAAGATTATTATATTAATAACAATGCTGATTAATTTATTTAACATTTTAGAGCATGTAGATATCTAACATTAGGGTTATAGTCTGAGTAATTTACATGCTTCAAAAATATATATATCACCGAAAAAGTAAAATTAATTGACCAAATTCAAAGCTTAACAAAGTAAGATATTTGCGATTAAAAAGTTATAACCGCTAGTTATAGCAATTAGAGCGAACTTAATTTAGCTATCATTCCACGGTCCGAGGAGATAAATTAAGTATGATATAAAACCGATGGAGAGAAGAAAAATTGTTTCAGGAACCTCACCCATGGCTGCTGCTCCACAGTCTTCAGGATTACCCAACAACCCAACGACCCCTACAGACCACGTATTCACGAAATCAACCGGATCTCAATATGCACCTCAAGCACCCTCGTCCAACCAGCCTCCTAACCTTTCAAACTCTTGTGCCAGCGGAGCACCTTTCGTCAAAAACGGTGCCCAACAGTGTCTCTGGCATATCAAAATAACTCCGGGCTCTCCGAAACGGAATAAGTACAAGTCAAAGTTCAAATGGGGACCTGCAATGGTTAGAAACACGAAACCCGCTTGGAGGTCAGGAATGAGAGACGACCCTAGAGGTCAAAGACGTGACCTGTACAGTATCAGTGCAAAACATACTCCGAAAAGTAAGTACTAATTACAAAAATGCATGCTATATTTAGTTCTCACTTCCGAACATCCTATTGGTCAGATCCTTTGTCAAAAAATCAACGCTAAAAATAACTAATAGTGCCAAAATGGCATTTTTAACAATGAATGAAGCTAATGCAGTGAAAACAAACAAATTCACTGCCGAAAACTACAATCGTACAAAAACTCATCGCTTAATACACCGCAATTTTTTTATTATTTGAGTTGTTGAAATATTTGTATAATTAGCAGCGGCGAAACTTATTTCACCCATTTCACTTGGCAGTGCCCAAATTTTTATCGCCACTATTGCAATGAAAAAAATGTTTAGCCGTTATTTCTAAACAAACTCAATAAAAATATTTCGTAAAGAGCTATTTCACGTACGGAATAATGTTCAGGTAAACTTAATTGATAATGCACCTAAATTTAGCTGAAAGGCTCAGCTACCTTTTGATTTGCTTTAAAGTTCATTTACCTCAACTTTGCCCAACAGAACTGGAACAATTAGGACGCTCCTGAAATGTTAGCTTTTCTGAATATCAAATGAGTTTTGCTTAAGAAATCCGTCTTACCTTTATATGGGGTGAAAAGTGATGTTTTTAGGTTCAAAACAGTTAGCTGTTGGCTATCTGACATAAATTTGCTCACACGTTCTGATATCGCCATAATCAGCAGATATCTCGCTGCTTCAATAAAAAAAGTGGTTAGAAAATGAAAAAAAAAACATATTCAATCAAGAAAAATCCGCCAAAAATTTTTCAAAGCACTCAACTAAAGTTTGGGGCATATTAATGCTGCGGAAACTTTTACTGACATGTTTTGTAGGATCAATTTTCGGGCATAGGTTTTTGAGTTTTAAGACGTGTTCTGAGCTCACCTTTATTAGGCTACTTCCGCAACTGTCTTATGGTTGTCTCAAGAATAAGGTGTACTCTTAAGGCTTACCTGACTAACTAAAGTTCTATATCTCTAGTCTGTTACTCTTCTATCTGAGCTTCAGTAGAAAGTGCACGGGCCCCAATGCTAAAGTCTAACGTATATCTCAATACAAAACAAGAGCGGAGTAGAGAGAGAGAAATATACTTTATTATTATATCAGGTGGTTAACTGGTACTGACTAAATAACTTTCTCTTCTGAGAAGAGGGGTAGACGGGTAAACATCTAAAGGATAAAAAAGGAAAAGATATTATTCCCTTTTTTATCCAATCAGGGAAGAGTATTTTCAGTCTTTATTTATTTAAATAATAAAGTCTTTCAAATAGTTCTTTCTGGAAGTCATATTTGACTCCATCTTTCCGGGGTTTCAAGTTTTTTGAAAGTCTCTTGTACATTCTAATAAGTCAATTTCTCTTTTTTTCTCTCTGAAGGATTTTCTTTCTTTTTGGAGTGTGTTGCTTGAGATCGGTTCGTCTGTAAGTCGATTCCTAGACATAGGTTGCCCAAAGAGCAAAGAGTGAACATCAACAACCACAAAAGTATCTATTCCAGTACCACATCCAGTGGGTGAAGATCCTTTCGGGTAGATCCAGTGTTGATGCTTGGAGGCGATCCTGATGTCCAGTGAGGCTTGACTTACCTGACTTACCTGAATTGGTTTATTGTTAGATGTTAGAGGTTCAGAAAAGTTTTTCTCTATTATAACCTGTGTTGGGGTTCAATGTTCTCTTATACGTAGTATCCCTTCCGGTTGGAAAGAAAATAAAGATTTATATGATCTGTGTTAAGTGTACCTTGTTATATGTTTATGGAATTCGAAGGATCAACTGAGGGTAGTACTGGCTAGGTCACCACAAGGTGTGTGACATGGTCTAGAAATGTTCAAGTGACATGTGATTATTTAGCCATGTTGGATTAGTACAGATTTTGTTACTGAATATGAACATGTATGAATAATCTGTTTCCTGCGCGAATCCGAAGTTATTCTGATGCAATCAATTTTTACGAATTGTATTGTTATACTTCTACAATTTATGTTGTGTTATGTATTTTGTAAAGCATTTATAGATCTCGCTTATGGGTGTGTAATGGATATATCCAAAAATGTCCAACTACTGTATGCAATCAACTTCTATTCCTTTTAACTTCAGAAATTAAGTTAAAAGTCTCTGTCTGCGCGCTTATACAATCTTCCAAATAATCCAAAGACTCTTTCAGTATTTGGAGTACTACAATGTTAGTTGTTACCAGGTAAAGGTAAAGCTGTTAGTTGTTACTATGGCTTAAAGGGTAAATGTAATGTATCCATACATGTTGTTTTGTTCTTTGAGAAATGAAAGTATATTTTTCATGTATTTGGTACTTTGTTTATGCATATGTTTTTATATGTGAAAATTTCGAAATTCAAGTATTTTATGTTTTGATTTATGTTACGAGTTGATATATTGCTATGGTTCGTTTGGAAAAGTATTTAGCACTTTGCTATGTTATTATGATTTCACACTGATATTATAGTTTTGTATGTTGTGTAAATAAATCGGTTCTATAAGAATGTAAGATGAGTTTTGTTAAAATGTCATGTCTATGACTCAGAATCTGAAAGTTACGTTTACATGTTATACATAGAGTTAATATGTCAATTATATGACTCATTGTGTACATTTACATTTACACTGTGTTTAAGTTGTAAATGTTGTTATTCCTGTCAGTTCTGCCCCTTTTTCAAGTTATTATTTATTTACAAATATGCATATAACTAACTATGGAAAGATCTTTGCATATATACATATATATTATATAAATTAGGTTAGGGTTTATAGGAAAAGTAAAAAATTATTTTTTCATTTTAAAGTTTATTGAGTAGAAAAGATATAACAATTTGGTACAATTGTTTGGGTAATTAAATGGTTGTGCAAATATGAAGTACAATTCCAAATTACTCGATGTGAGCATATTTATTTAGGTAAAAACTCAAATATAAGGGTTTACATAGTATTTGAGTATAAATTATTGAACTGATATAAATACATTTATCAGAGAGGGGTGAATTTTGGGTTTCAGAAAACATAAATAAATAAATGCACTGATTTAATTTCATAGTTATTTTTGTTGCTTGTCGAGATTATCAGGAGTTGTTACTTGTTACTGTGACAACATTATCATAACTTCTCCTTTTGTTTCGGATAGTTCGTTCGTTCTTTATAATGTCGGTATTCCTTTACGAAATTGTCGTCTTTTGACAGAAAATATGCAAGTAAGTTCGTTAGATCTTTTAATGGAATATCTGTAATTGATGCTTTCACTGTATTGCATAGTTCGTGCTCAAGTTCTGTTTTCGTGCGCTCATTATTGAAGTTTATCCTATTTGTGAAAGCGCGGTTCATTACGCTTCCTTCGAGGTGATACACGTGGTAGTCCTCGCAAGGTTCCAAAGCTTCTAGCGGTACCATGAGTGGTCGCTCCGGGGAATCTTTTGGTTGGAATATATAGTAGTTCTTGATTGGGTCAAAGTTGCGAAGTGTGCCCAATGTATATTCCCATTTCAAACGATATCCGTAATTAAGGAAATAGGGTGACGTCAGTTGGTCGTTTATGTGAATGTAACTTTTTGATGTGCTATGGCTTTTGTCACGTAGAAATGTATAATATATAAGGTTGTGAATTAATTTAGTTTCATGCACTCTGTAGTTATTGTTTTGTACATCATTCGGAGTAGGATGCAGAAAATTGAAACACAGTTGAAATATCTGATGATCGTAGATACTGTGCGCAGATAAGTCTTGAGATGCCTTAGCTATAAGTTGGTCGAAATGACATGTTATTGGGAACTTAAACTCATAGTCATAATCATATAAAAATCTCTCGGTGAGACTGTAAAACTGTTTAAGTATTGGGTACATAGACTGGTGGAGTTTGTCTCTCCCCATGTTTTTTGTGCTTCGTTTGACTGTATTAGTGTTTTCTGGTGGCAGGGGTGGGAAGTACTCTGACACACGATCTTTAAGGTTATGAAGAGGTGCCATGAAAAAGTTATATTCGCGTGAATCGAATGGCATATTTGCCCAGTTTCTGTATGATAACAATGGGTTGTAATTACTATTGTGTGGACTATTTAAAGTTCTAGGATCTTTGTCCTGAAACCAAATTGTTTCCATGACGGTTGTTGTGGGTGTCTGTTCATTTGTTGATTGGTGAAAAAATGATTTGCTGTTTGCTGATCTCGGTGTTACCGCGTATGGGAATCTAAATTGTTTGGCCTACGATTATTTGTAAACAATTGTTGTTGATTATAACTTTGTGTTCGTGGTTGTTCTGTAATATAATCAGAGGGTGGTGGCGGTCGCACTGGTGGGGGGTAGTTTGGGAGTAGGGGTGATGTATATGATTCCGTCGTCGAACGGTTCTGAGTTTGAACTAATCTGTTATGTTCATAGCTATGAATGTTGGTACTTGTTCCTTGGTCATTAGTGATTTTGTTAGTGTTAAAGGATTGCAAGTTCCGTCTGTTATCAAATCTATTCTTAAGTTTACGTGCGATGTCTTGTGGAGTTTGAGAAATCTGTGGAGTATTGTTTAAGTGTACTCTCATTGTAGTGACTGTTTCAGGGATATTCTCCATTTGATCGTCTGTTTGCGTCCCACAGTCCGACGCGTTGTCTCTTTTGGTGCCAGGGCTCGATCTCCCTGATCCGGGACTCAATTCTCCATCTTCAACTTCGTAGCTGAATGGGGAATCGGATTTGCATGGCGATTCATATTCCATGCCTGTTGCCATTGTGCTAAAACTCACAGATTATTACTATTGGAATACTACATGGTTTCAAAATGTTATGATTACTGTTATAGGAACTGTTTATCGTTTCGTATGTTAAAAACTCACTCGTTAGTGGTTACATTGTTATATGTTAAAAATATATTGTCATTTTTACTTGAGATTTCTTGTGGTTTGTGATAAATATACAATTTTATGAATCAATTTTGATGAGTTGATGGTTGTGGAGAGAGAGTATACTGTTAGATGTTCTTTAGTGGACATATTGTTTTAAATTTCGTATGTATCAGCCGAAAGAGTGTCAAAGTATGTGACTTCATTTGTGTGTGGCTGATCATTTTGGAGTACATCTAGGCTGTGGCTGCGATTATGCATTTTGTTAGCCGTTAATTTTAGTTGTTCAAAATCAATCGGTGGAGGGTTTTGCCTATCTAGTAGTTTTGATGTAGGTATTAAGTGTCTGTGTTCGTTATTTGTTGAAGGATTTGGGATTTCATGTGGTTTAGGTTGTTTAAGTGGTATAGGTGTTTCATATGGGTGGTTGTGGAATAAACTATTATGTTGTTCAACTTTTGGTGCACTAGGGACAGGTGCTGGTAAATTGTTTCCGATGCATTGGTATGCCGGGGGTGGTGTGATTAGTTGTGGTAATATTGATGGTAGTTTATTCTCTTTGATTGTTTCTAACGGTTCTAGTTTAAATGGTTCTGGTTTATATTTCCTTTCTGGTAATGGTGGTTTCTGTATCTTTTTTGTTGGTTCTAAAGTTCGTAATTGTAATCCGCTTTCTGTTCTACGGATTGTTGTGTTATAATGTTTATAATTTGTGTCAACTTAGATTTCTGTTGGTATTTCATTGTTGTTATGGTTTGACATTGTTACTTGAATGTCTACGAAAGGTGGGTTTACTCTTTCTTGTTTTGTTGTTTAAGTTTCCATAATGGGAATTGTGATCTTCATTGTCGTCCTGTGTATTTTCTTCTTGTATCTGTGCTACTAGTTGTGTAAGTGTTTGTGAAAATATTCCAAATATTCCGGTTAGTAGTATTTTTGTTATACTTGCTTGTTTTCCGATTGCTTTGTGAATGGCAAAGGCGTTATAGAATTTAATAATAAGATTTGTTATGAATAATATCATACTAATCATAGCATAAATAATAGCCATTTTCTCTAATATGTACCATGGCCAACCAAAGATGGTTAGAATTTGGTCTTTTAGCCATGCGCCGTCAAAAATTTCTTTCCAGTTTACGCTGGGTTGGTCAATCTGAAAGTTGTATCCGTTGATATTCAAATCTCGTAGCCATTTTAGTGATTGTTCGTAATTTTTATATGTTTGTAAAAAACCTAATTGTTCGAGCTCTAAGAGTTTTAGTGCATTTGCTGACTGTGCGTCTTGTAATGGTTTTTCACGGTCTCTCATGTATTCGTGTAATAAATCTCTTTTTCGTTCTTGCACTAATTGTTCTTTACTGTAGATTCCACTTTCTATTAGACTTGCTTTACTAAACATATTGTCTAATACTATTTCTTCAGGTGATATAGTGTTTAGCATTGTTTCAACTTTGACTGGATACGGTGTTAATCTATATCGTGATGCTCCTTCCGTATCTATAGATATGAGTTGATCAAAATTACTATGTGAACATGGTACCTTTTTTGCCCAAAGGTATGTTTGGCGTGTGAGTTGATGTACATACTGTACTCTGTTTTTGTATAGGATTGGTATTTTATCATAGCATTCGCGTGTTTGTGGTACGTATAGTGGTGATGATTTCTTTGCACATTTGTACATTTTCATAACTTTTACTCCTTCTTGTTTTACAAAGATCGATCTGTCTCCTGTAAGGATGTATCCTAGAATTGGTGTGTTCTTCTGTACTTGTGTTAGTGTTAACTGTCGTAGATTTCTGGTTTGTTCGCAAATTTGTGAATAGAATACTATTGCTTGTAAACTGATTCTAGAGTATATGTTACTCATATATAAGTCCATTTTCATATTTAGGTGCGTGTTTTCGTTAACAAAACCGTAATAAAATTGGTTGTTGTCTTCATCTTCATAGCGTGTAAGTGTTGGGGTGATTTCTTTTGGTGTTATTTTTATTAATTTTTCATCATCAAATTTATTTTTCTTTCTTGTTACTTTCTGTCCTGTACGCATATCAAAACCATATTCATATATTATGTAAATATCATCATATTCTGTTTTATGTAAGGGTTGTATTGATCCGCATTCGTGTTCAACTATTGGATATATTTCAAATCGTGTTGCTATTGAGGCTGTTTTGTTTAGTGTTATTTTTTCTTGTATATCTGGTTTTTGTACTGTTGTCCATTCAGCGTTTGTTTCTATCCAATATCGGTCTTGGTACTTAACCATGAATGCATCAAATCTGATCAGTTCAAATAATTGACAATGTGTTTGTGGTTCCCAAACTATGGTTGCTTTTGTAAAAGCTGTCGGTTGGCATTCTCCTTTGCGGAGATCGCATGGTAGTTTTGTTCCCATGTACAAAATTTCTTCCGTATCAAGGTTTAGTATGAGTGATACTTCTTTGATTTCTAATGTCCAATCTAATATGTCTATTCTATTTTGTTTTCTTACTCCGGTTAAACAGTTTGATTGTGCGTTTTTTATTGCGGATGGTATCCATGTTGGGTTTGTGTAGTCATATACTATTCTGCCATATGGTGGTACCATAGGGATATCTAAATGAAATTTTATTCTGCCTTGGAGGTCTTCAATTCTCTTTTGTAATGGTGGGTTAGCTATGTAATTGAATGATATGTTGTATCTTGTGGGTCTATATTCTGTGTTTTTCAATAAATTAAGCCTGGCGAGTTCGTTACGAACTTCGTCCGGGTCTATTATTTTTGTTCTTTGTGCGTCTGATACATAATAGCTAGGTCGGTTTGCTCTAATGTAGTTGGTGTGTTGTGAACACCATTATACTCGTTCTTTAATCGTTCCTGCAACTGCGTATGCTTTAATCTCTACTGCTTGTGCTTTTGATAACAGTTGAACTGCTGTTTTTGTCATATCTAAATCTAGTGGTTTAAATTTACATGTACTAATTTTGTTTAGTTCGTAGTATTTTACGTTCGTAATTTCCTCTGCGTCGCAATCGTAATGTTCAATAAAAATATCTTGAGGTCCGATTGCTGAGCGATTTATGTTTTGTCCTGTTAATTCTATGTAATCTTCTTTTGCTTGACGTTTTTCTCTTTTATTGTTTAATTGGAATTTTTCTAGAATACTGTTTTTGAGATGTTCTCTATAGAAATTCCAGTTTCTTGTCCATTTATCAATAGCTATGTTCCACAGTTCTTCATAGTCTGAACTGTTTTTAAAATTCTCTAATGCTGTGTTGTTATAAATGTCTTTGATTGAATTTGGGTCCATTGTTAGTTCCTTTTGATTGTCAGATACGTTATTCATTAGTTTGTTGAAGTTTTTGCGTTCCATTGTATTTGGTGTATGTATTTTTATTTTGTTTTTATTTTTTATTTTATTGATATGTTTCTCCATTCTTTCGTTGATGCGGTCTTTAATATGTTCTTTTAGTTTGTGTTGTATCTTATAGTGTGATTGTATTTGTGTATCTATTTTCATGTAAGTAAATATTATTATTATTATTAATATTAGTATTATGGAATTTAATTGAAGCGGCATGTGTACGGTAATCCTGTATGAGGATTGTAAAATGTTGCAAAACCTAAAGTTTGTTTAGTATATCTGTCAAACTTATAAACGAAGTCAATACAAATAAACGGTGCTGGTGTCGTTGTTGTTACTATAGAGGGTGTTGTTGCATGAAATGGATGATTGAATATCGTATCGTATTTAATCGTTGTATTAAATTTTAGTTCTAGAGATGGTGTTGCTGGAACTTCAAGTGCTGAATTTCGTTGGCGATGTGTTAGGTTTAAGGTATTTGTAAGTCTACTTCTTGACCAATTTGTAAGAGTATCTCCAAGATTAGTTGGTCCGTATAATGGTGGAGGTGGATCCCAGGTCTTATGATCTAATGGAAAAAGACATGTATGATCATTAGTTCTACTTAAAGTAGGGGGTTTGGATTTAGTACTGGTGTTGCTCTAGTTCTACCGGGGTGACTTGATGCTAATCTTAATTTGGGTATAAATGATGCTGGTGAGAGTATTGTATTTCGTGATGGTTGTAGAGAGTTTGTTACTTCTACTCGTGGTACGCTGACTGAGGTGTTCGAGGAGGGAGATTGTTGTGATCTATTTGGTGTAGTGTTCGTACTTATCGTATTTTGCGGTGAAGTTGCTGACCAAACT
Organism: Convolutriloba macropyga; assembly: GCF_964194025.1. NCBI lineage: Eukaryota > Metazoa > Xenacoelomorpha > Acoela > Convolutidae > Convolutriloba > Convolutriloba macropyga. The sequence goes on along the minus strand of NC_134471.1, from coordinate 81,787,568 downwards.
GAACTATGTGGTGAGTGTATTGGTTGTACACGAAAATTGTCTTGTACGAAATTGATATCTTGTCTTTGTTAAAAAGTAGGTGGTAGAAATGGATTTGCTCTTAATTCAGATGATGTAGGTGTTGGGATAGTATTAACACTTGAATGATCGCTAGGTGAACTGATATTAAAATTATGTAGTGTTGGTGTTCGGGTTGGTGTTCCGGTTGGTGTTCCGGTTCGACTTGGTGGTTCTGATTGTCCGGCTTCTATGGGTCTTATTATATTTGATTCTATATCAGTAGAGTCGTATGAGACTAATGTAGAATCTTGTGTAGGAAATGAGAGTGATGCTCTACGTCTGCCTCTTAATAGGTGTCTAGTTTCTGTTCTCTCACGCCGTACTGTATACGGGTTTTCGTTTCTAGGATCTGTATCGTCTATCTCAGGCGATGTTGGTATATTTGTTAGATCTGTTACTTCGTTATGATGTGGTTGTTCTTGAGTATTGTTACGGTTACTATTATTATTTGATGACGCAATTTTTGCTGATTTTTAATTATTTAAGCTCCGGAACCAGGTCCGTGTGGTGGGATTTGCATATATGGTGGTGTTAATATCAGTACTGGTATTAGTTCTTGTTGTGGTTGTTGTGTTTGTGCTCCTATATTCGATATCCAAATTTCGTTATGTTGTAATCTTAAGTTTAGTTGGTATATTACAATGTTTCCGTAAAATGGTGATTCTGCAGAAAATCCAATTTGTAGATAGAATTTTTGTGTATGTAACGTGTGATATATAAATTCTTCTATATCTGGGTTTGTATCAATTTTTATGGATTTATAAAGGTTTCTATTAAACTTAAGCAGATGCGTACTAGGAAATAGATAACTATAGCAATTTTAATAAATTTAAATATTTCCAGTTCTACAATATCTATATTTGTTTTACATATGTGGTATATATCAGGATGTATTTCGTGCATTGAATTTTTGTACTGGTGGGCTTGCATATACTACTCTGCGATTTCTAATTACTTCATGTATTGTGACAATCGCTAGATACGTGGATATTACTACAATGCAAGGTACTAAGAAGATAGTGAGAAGTAATATTATCTTATTTAATATTAAGTAGAGTGTTACTAATGTTTCTGAGAAATCAATTGTTGAAACTTATAAACGAGTGTTGGTATTTGGAAAAGACTTTTCAATGCTGCACTGGAAAATGACAGTTATTTTCTTGTGTAACTGACACTTAACGGTGTCGCACTAATTTGTATGAAATTTAAATTCACTGGTACACTACAATAACGATAATCGGTATCATATTATTTGTTAAGCTTTTAATTTATCGTCTACCAGTTCAATAGCGTCTTTTTTACAAACAACTATGAAGACTGTGTTTAGTTTGTTAATATCAACACATGCATCTGTGTGTATTTGTTGTTCTAGTGTTTGGAATTCTGTAATAGTTTCGTTACAAGGTGTCATGTCTTTCAACAATTCAAAATGTTTTTCTCCCCAAAAGAGTTTTACTTCTTGTCCGGTTTCTGTTATTCCTTCAATTATGAATAAATAGTCTCTAGTTGAAACTTTACAATCAGTTGTTGTGATACTGTCGTTGTCAAAATGTATATGACTATTTAAAGGAAACTTGAGCTGAGTGAAATGGTCTCTTTGTACTTTTATTTTTATACAAAGCTGGTTTTTGTTTAAAGAGTGCATAAACTCTGATGCTGCTAACATTGGTGGTTTTTCATCACAGTGATATGTATAGTGGTGTGTTAACCGCTCTGAAAAGAAATTAAAGTAATTCAGTTTACCTGTGAGGTTGCGTTGTTGTGCAATTGAGTGTTGTAGATAAACTTGTATTCTGAAAGATGAATATTGAAAAATAGTTTATCTTCTTTTTCAAGTTTGATATTATAGAAACAAAAGAATTTTGTTGAGATAGAAAAAAAATTTTTGAATGATTGAAAATAGAAAGTTTTTGAAAGTTGAGAAAATTTTTGAATTTGGATATACAATTTCTGTTTTTCAGCTTAGCTGAAATTTTTCACAATTTTTTCAAATTTTTCAAGTCAGTTTTGCGGTTGTGGATTGTACGAGGCAAAATCAGAATTGTGATTTTTACTTTCTTGTTTCTGGTTCTCTACAATGTTTCTGACATTTACATATCTTCCGTTTTTTATATTTTGGTTGTTAAGTTGTCAATTTTAATAATTACTAGGACTAATTAGAATGTTAGTTTCCGATTTCTTGGATCGGATTCACTTCTGAAATTCTCCAGATCTTTTTGTTCTCAAGATGTTGTTTATTCTTTGTAATTGGTGTATTTGTATGAAGTTTATTATATTTGATGGTAGTTGGCGTGTTACCATCATGGTATGTTATGGTAATTAGTCTGATGTTGGTGCCGACTTTGTCGTTGGCTTTTGTTTTGAAGTAGCTTCTTTTGATCATTGGCATGGTTCGTGGCGTCAGTTTGTACCAAGAGATTTGGTGCAAAAATGACTAGTTACTGAAAAGGTATTATTGGTAATTGGATATGTTGTTGCAATCTTCTGCAATTTTGCAACTTTGTAATGTGAATTGGTAGTTGGTACTAATGGTACAAAATGCTTTGTTTAAGAATCATTGACGTAATTGAAATGTTCTTTCAACTACTAATGGTCTTGGTAAGACCAATCTTTTTGTAATCACCATCTGTCTATGGTGTTGGTAAATGTTAATTGGTCTGACATTTCACTTTTTGTTACTAATTGCGTTTGCAAAGAGACAGTGTGTCTCAGTGAATTGTTTAACATTCTTGTCATCTTCTTATGGATGTTGTCAATTTTTAAGTTTTCTTTCATTAATGATGTCTTTTATTTATGATGTCTTTGTTGGATTTTAGTGATTATCACTAATGAGTTATATTTTCAGTTATCTCTAATTAGGTGGACTAATGATGTGTATGACGTTAGTTGAATGACGTTAGTTGATAACGTCCGCTTGTCACTAACGTCCGTATTTTCACTAACGTCCGTATTTTCACTAATGAGATGTATGACGTCCGTATTTGGTATGACGTGTGTATGTATGACGTATTCTGTTCTGTGCAAAAAGGTGCACTGCGGGTTGACCGTTCATAGTATCGAAGGTCTATTTATCCGAATGAATATATTTTGGTTCAAGTTTCATTTGGCCGAAGGTCAGATAGCCGAATGTGTAATTATGGATGAAGTACGTGTATGTTTGGATTGTGAATGGGTATATTATCCATTTATGAGGATATATATATATATATATATATATATATATATATATTCACAGATAACGTGTATGACGGTTAATGTGTATTTTAGATCCTGATGTGAGAGATTACTGGATGGCTGGTTGGAGATTACTGGATTAATGTTATTGCGTGTTATTACGAGGATTGTTATTACATTACATTCTGTTATTCTCGTTACATGACATAGAATTACATTGTTATTCTCATTACACTCTGAATAGAAGTTATTCTTTTGTTTAGGTGAACATATTCGTTTATTCGATACGTTACTCTATTTTTAGATGTGTTTCCTTTTATTAGACCGTACTCGTTATTTTTAGCTTCCGTTTCTGTTACTAGTTTTTATCATTTGTCCTGTTATTAATTATTTGTTGCTATTTTTTACTCTTTTCCTATCGTTGTTGTTTGTTATTTCTAGTCTCTCCTTTTTTATATTTATTAATGTGTGTGTGTGAATGTCGACTTCTTCAAAATATCTATTCCATTCCGTGAGTTGGATAGATCCTCAATCCTGTTAGAAAGGATTTGACTATTTGTTCTCTGATTACTTGTTATTTGAATATTTGTTGTTTGTTTATTGTTTACTGTTAATATCAATTATTTCGAAACGTCTATTCCAGTTCTAAGCTAGTGAACATCAAATAAAATATACCATTTGTGTTTTGAATTTTGTGTTTTTGAATATTTGTTTATATGAAAAATTACCTTTTTGACAATCATAGTTGATGTTTCAAGGGCTACTATCAAAACCGATTTGTTTTAGAATATCCTGTATGGATATGTTTAATTTATTATTTGTTGTTTGAATCTTTGTTATTTGTTTTTATTGATGACAATGGTTGTCGATGACAGTGGTTATCCGCGATAATGGTTATCGATGGCAATAGTGGCTGTGTGTCTGGGTGAACGTTTGCTAACTGATGGTTTGTCAGGGGATGTATCTCAGAAGATGTCAGATAATGTACGTGTAAACTTCCAGTGTTATAAAACAGTTTGATCGCCTTTATGTTTTTATATTTTGTTAATTTAGATGAAGTATTCACTAAAAGGTGTTAGAATATTTGGTAATGATTGTTCCCAAAGATATTTGTGAAATTCATGAAAGTTGAATATCGGGGTTTATAACTTGTCCGAAAATTATGATTATGTATATATATCTCTGGGTATAATCTGTGCTATAGTTGGTTAGTGGTTAGGTGGTTAATAGCACCTTTTAGTACTATTCGTTTTTAACTCCTTTCATGTCTTTTTGTAGTATGTTCTGTATTAATTTAGTTATATTTATCGTTTCGTTTCTAATATTTTTAATTCTGCACACAAGGTTCGGGTTAGGTATGTGTGCCCGTAAACATAGTGAATGTACATAGGGATGTACATCGGAGTGTATACAGTGATAGATTTATTGTTGTGATCTGATAGATTTTTCGTAGTTCATAGAGGGTATTCCGAATACTCTACGAGGATAATTTTTGAAAATTGGTTATATAAGATAGTATTGGAGCATTAAACGGTTACGAAATTTATCTAGTAGTTTTATTAATGGTAGCTGTATGCACGGATTATCATAAAATAACTTTTGGTATCGTCTATCAAATGAAATGAGTATTTTATAATGTTAGATATTCACGAGTATGCGTGTAATATGATATTTACTAGTGGTGATAGTATTAGAGTGCGAGTATAAAAGTTGAGACTCCAGTCTATAGTGAGTTAATTCACGGTCCGTCTGTGTGTGAATCCGTTAATGTTGGCCGTTACAAATACATTGAATAGCGTTGTATTAATATGGGTTATTTATTCTAGTACGGATTATTAATTTGTCAGTGTGAAATTGATTATTATTATTATTACTATTACTATTATTATTATTATTATTATTATTATTATTATTATTATTATTATTATTATTATTATTATTATTATCATTATTATTATTATTATTATTATTATTATTATTATTATTATTATTATTATTATTATTATTATTATTATTATTATTATTATTATTATTATTTTATTATTATTATTATTATTATTATTATTATTTTTATTATTATTATTATTATTATTATTATTATTATTATTATTATTATTATTATTATTATTATTATTATTATTATTATTATTATTATTATTATTATTATTATTATTATTATTATTATTATTATTATTATTATTATTATTATTATTATTATTATTATTATTATTATTATTATTATTATTATTATTATTATTATTATTATTATTATTATTATTATTATTATTAT
>NC_134471.1:81718735-81781844 GCF_964194025.1 Convolutriloba macropyga | reverse complement strand
AATCGTTCTTCCTGAATTCTTGAAAACTTGTTTTCTCAGCTAACTGCCATCTTGTATTCTCAGCTAACCGGTAACATTTTTGCATTACTCTTTCCGTGATCGGAAAAAAACTATGCTGACGCACTGATAAAAAATGAATTGTACAAAGTTTGTAATCTGCCAAGCTTTACACAAACTGTTGGTTACCTATGGAAGAATAAAGCCCGGTAAGTACTATATCAACAAGTCTTGCAAATTGTTTTTTGATCTGGAATGATAGCTACCCGGGTTGCTCATCATACAAAATTCTTAGTAGTCATACTAGGTCCTTTATGATTTGTATGAGCTCTTAGTAGCCATACAAAGATCACATTTGATTTCTTAGAAATCATACAGAGATCATACAAAAATTTTCAAAGCTTAAAATCTGTATTATTTTTATTTTCTATCGAAACTGAAAAATATTGATAGAAATCAGCATTGGCTGATGCCACAAATTTTTGTTATAATCTAGTCAGAGGGCATATTAAATTATTGTATCACTTTTGCAATCTGCATTTTATTCATCGTGTGCGCTGAAAGATTAACATCGCAATTTGAACATATTCAACAAACGAATTTGAAGTTATCTGCAAAAAAATCTTTCAATGTTTTTTATTGATATTAACTGGCTTCAGAGATTATCGAAACTATATTTATCTATTTGGCTTTACTTCATTCTTTAGTTCACAACTTCTCAAATGATACTGCAGTTCAGGATCTTTTGGAGGATCACAAAGTGATGACGCGGAATCATATATGTGTGATGCCTTACAGAATTAATTAAAAAAACCTAAGTGTCATTGTATGGTTACTAAGAAGAGGCGACTCGTGTACCTAGCGTGGCAAAATAGCTACATAGCTGAATTCCTACTTTTTTCTAACTTTGTTCTAAGAGTGTTGTCTTCTTGTTACACTAGCAATTGAGCGAATAAGATGAAGCGTTAGTGCTAAATTTTGTAAAGGAAAAACCCTTCAAAGTAAAGGCAAAAAATCAGTAACTTAGAAAATTTTGTGCTTCGAATGTCAAATCGTCGATATGCCAGTCCGAATTTACAGTAAAAAACAAAATCAATTTTTTAAAGTTATTCCATGTTGTGCTGCAAATCAAGCTGCGTTCAAGTCAAGCTGGTACCATAAAGTAATTTTCAGTTCTTGAAAAGAATGCATAATGCTGAACTAGGTGCTTTTTCTCATTACAACAACCAGGATATGAGTGAAAACGTATTTGCTCAGACTCCAACTGAGCCAAATTAGTTTCTACGTTTTTAAATCTATTTCTTTCATTTTTATAGAAAACTTAAGTTGATATAAAATTGAAAAACAAACGCTGAAAAATTCGTGTCAGATATTTCAATTTTTTATTGTTACACTTTCAAAATCTGCCTGAATTACTTAATTTTCTTTCAAGAATTGAACTAGCTAGCTCGAGTAAGTACGACAGCCACAAGATAACTATTCGCGAATGTGTGGAGTTAACATTCATGTTAGACTATCTCGGCAAAATCAGGAAACTTAAAGTTTGAAATTTTTTTCCTGAGAACACTGCTATTATCATCTGTGGAAACTTGAACTATCAGTGATAATAATACTGACCAAGGTGTTCTTTTTTTCTGAGCTTTCAAACATAAATAAAAGACATTCGCATTTTATTGGGTTGAAATTCAGTGTGAACTTTTAGCGGCACCATTTCTTATCATCTCTGATCACAGAAAGTAAGTTTTTGTAATTTTAGTTATAATTTTTTGGATTTTTAAGGAAAAAGTGATCACATTATATAAAATTTTTTTTATTATTTTCTGGCAAAATTCATCAAGTCATTTGCATAGTAAATTTTAAATGACCCTTTTTCTAGTACCTTAGTTGACAATTTTTTTCAGAGTTTTCAGTGGCCATGTCGATTTTGATTTCAATTCAATCTTTTTCAATTACTTCAATCTGGTCGATTTCTAAAAAAGTTTACCCGTTTTTTTTTCTAAAAATTGCATGTTTAATTAAGACGGCCTTCTGGAGTTTCAGCTGTTTTCTGTACTGAATAGATCAAAGGGCTCCGAATTCTTTTATTAATAATAATAAGAGTCGGAGAATTGTTTAGAAGAACTAGAAAAACAAGTTGAGTGAGATGGAGTATAGTACAAATATTACCAACAATAGCCAGTATGTCATTCTCTGCAGACCAAACTGTCAATTTTTGAACTGAATAAACTTGAAAATAAAACTTTATACACTTCTAAAATGCATTTTCTCTTTTACTAGTATATCTGTTTTACATATAATTACAACAGAAAAAAATAAATTACTACAGAAAAAGTTCTATGTACTTCGCTACATATTATTTTTTGTTTTGCCAGTCAAAAATGTCTGAGCCGAGTTTGCAAAATAAGTGAATGCAGACTCCCCTTGCAACGTGAAATGAACGATCATAAACATGCAGAATATTAAACTTTGCTAATATTTATGGCAATAACTACAAGAAAAACTGCTTATTTACTTCTGTGGTGTGCAAAATTTTTACAACTTACCTGAGCTAATTACTCTTGATTATCAAAATAGTAATTTATATCTGTTTTACAACTTAAACTAGCTATACAAAAAGCGTTATGGTCAAGAAAATTATTCAGTTCAGAAATGCTTTCTGTCTCTGTATGTGTAAGAGAGTACCGTAAAAAGTAGACAATCTAACATTTTGTTCTCTGAGTCACTTCAATTTTAATCGTCAGTCAGTTCACTCCTTTTTAAATCTGCTCAGCTTTTTTTTAGATTTAGCGAACTGAAATTAGCCAATGAATGAACAGCATCAATCACGCGAGTAAAAATTTGGGTATAAATTAGAACAGCAACAGAAAAAATTCATTTTTAAATAATTCGTTTGCATACAACAGACGTTCACTTAGCTGCTTATAACACGCATCTCGTAAGTTTCTGTAGAAATAGAACTCTCTTTAAAATACGAGTTTTCTCTTTAAAAAGTTATACATGTTTTGAATTGTTTTTTTTACTGAAATATAGGCGCTGATTCAAGTAATTCAAATCTGAAAAAACTTGGATAGCTGAAATTTTTTTTTATAACTTTGAAAACGAACGGCACGAATCAAGAATAAAAAATTCAAAAGCGGCTCATACACAGTATTTTCACAGCAATTTCTGTCGGTTAGTTTCTTGGATTTTATTACATAACTTTAATTCGAATATTCAGCAGTCTCATTGAAAAATTTTCTTATCAAATTAACCAAACTATGTTTAAATAACCAAAATGTTTTTCCAGCTCACGGTTTTAAATTTAAGCTTCTCTGTCATCAAAATTTTGGACGGGTATGGTTTTTGCGCGTTTTTTTTTTCATTATATTTTCTGATTGTTTGAAATTGAACGGCAAAAGTTATCATCTATAATTGTAACAACATTTTGTTTAATTTGTTGGTCAAACAGTCGAATGGGGGGAGCCTTAATTTGCTTCTATGGAGGCCTTTTTTGTAATGTTCCTATTTGATTTTAGAACTAAACAACAACATGCTTCGTCAAAGTGCCTTTCTGCTTCTTTTGATTGTGGTGGTGATGGTGCAGGCCGATGCACCTTGGAGGAGACGAGAAATGGACCAGTGGCCAGCTGAAAGGGGGTACCCTGGAGCACTATTCGAGAGACAATGGGCGAAGAGAGGTGCTTATTGCGCTGGGGACTGGTATTGCCCGCCAGGCTACTACTGTGAATTATATGAATGTACGCATTTGCCTATGTAATAAACATCTGTTCAACCGCTGATATGAAAACAAACTATTATTTCTGAGTAGATGTAAATAGAAAATTGCTGATTTTATTAAATTTTATTAACCTGCTTATGGAATTATCTTTTGTCCAGTTAATTAACATTATTCATTTCAATTGTAGAGAAGAGACAATCGTAGGACCATGAGAAAACAATAGTCCCTGTCTATACGCTTTGGAAAAGGATCTGATTTAATTATTACGAACGCCTTCACTTCCGAAAAATGCTTTCGAGATATTTTTAGAGATAATTTTTTTTAAGATTGAGGCTTCAAGAGAGAGAGAGAGAGAGAGAGAGAGAGAGAGAGAGAGAGAGAGAGAGAGAGAGAGAGAGAGAGAGAGAGAGAGAGAGAGAGAGAGAGAGAGAGAGAGAGAGAGAGAGAGAGAGAGAGATAAAGAGAGAGATAGAAAGAACGAGAGAGACAAAGAGAGAGAAAGAGAGAAAGAGAGAGAGAGAAAGTGATAAAAAGAGAGTCTGTGTGTGTGTGTATGTGTGTGTGGGCTACAAAAGAGTCTACACAATCACTGTCTTCCCCGGGGCAGTATTTGTTTTCTGTGACAATTACAATTCATCAATTAAAACTAATTTTTGTAAATTCTATAAAAATTTTCTCGCAAGACTAATTGTGGATTTAAAAAAATAGCATTTTCATAACTGCACAGGCTGTGTTGTTTGAGATAAATGCCTCGCGAATAAGTCTCAACTTCTTTCTAATCAAATACTGAAGATAAATGTTGAATTATTAAAAAGAAAATCGTCTAAAATTATGAAATGGGCTCATTGGGTAATTAATTTTCTATTTCTGGTTGATAAAATAAAATACAGATGTCTTGAGCCAATTCTTGAGCACATTTTTCATTGTTAGTTTTTTTTCGTTTTGTGACAAAAAAATGCCAACACTTGCAATTGAGTGCTTTCAAAACTCTCCAAAGTGAAAAAAGAAGCATAAGAAAAAGCGAGCATTTCCACAATGTTCAACTGATAGATTGCAATTAAAACTTCTGTCACTCCAAATTATCAGTCATCACCATTCCTGTAAGCTCGTAGACAATTGGTTTCTGAATGATTAAAAGGGTCCCTTTAAGTTGATAAATGCTCAATTCAAAGATAGGTCGGCCAATTTAACAAATTTCTTGTTAAAAAAATTGATAAATTTCAGCTAATTTTGAAATGCTTTATTTCTAAATAATGTCTTCTAAAAAGTATACTTTACTTATAACTGTGCAATAGGAAAGAGTTGACCCAAGACTTCTCAAGGCTTGACAAAAACTTCACTTAGACTTGTCAGATCTTGAATAAGTTTTGACACGTCTTCACATGTTTTAATACTTGAAATTAGACGTGATTAGTTCCGAACTGTCAAACTAACAACTGTATTTCAATGGAGAAGTACTGATCACAACTTGAAACTCGTTGCGGGTAGGCCCAGTTTCAAGCCTCGGCTTATTAAAGGACCAAATACGCCAAAAAGCTTGCTTCAGCCAAATATTTCATGAAAATATTTAGTTCAACACCAATTTTCTTTTCGACTTGATCTGGACCCAATTTTAAAGCTCTACTTCATCTCAGTTAATTTAAACCTGTAGTTGCGAGAAGGCAATTATATTCTGCGACAAATTTGGTTAAATGGTAGTAAATAGTTAATTTCCCTGGTTGTCAGTTCTCATGTAACTTATACAAGGATCAAATATGATATCGGGAAAATTGAATGTTAATTTTTGTTTCAGTCCATGTCGGAATAGAAAGAAGCTGTTCATTGCATTTGTGCAAATTCAAAGAGATCGTAAACGATTGTTCTGCTTTTTCATGGGAGAAAATGGACCTTTTTCATTATAGCCCACCCCCGAAAATATAGTCCCCATTAAGCTATAATTAACATGATGGGGGCTATGTTATATGACCACTAAGCTGGGGGGGGGGCATTTTGGCATTTTGGGAAAGTCCCGAGAAAAGCAACTGAGAAGAATAGAATACGGTATAGCATGTTGACATCAATTGGTAGATATCTTGAATGTAATCGTTTTTGATCCGTTTATGCGTTTCTCTTCTAAGAATTTAGCTCATGTGAAAAAGCAAGAAATTCGTGTGATTTTACATGAAAAATCACATGAAAAATCATGAAAATCACACAAAAAATCGTGATGCCCAACCCGAGAAATTCTTGTAAATTTACATGAAAAACTATGTAAAATCCAGATTTATCGTGCGTCACTTTTTTCAGGAAAAATTACATGCCGACGCATGGTTTTTCATGTGGTCTCGCACTAAAAATCATGTGCACAGAAAATACCTTAAACTAGTTCCACAGCAGCCCTCATGCTGATTCATTACAGCACATTTCATAGAAAAAAACGAATAAACTGCGCTCTCAAAGAAATCGTTCCGAAATGGAGACATTTATGGGCGTTTAGTGACTACGGCATAAAATTCCAATTAAAACAACTCAGGTAGAGTCCTTTGAGTTTACCATTTTCTCTTTTTAAATGACAAAAACAAACTGAAAATGGTACAAACCTCACAAAACAGTAAGGACGGTAACTTGTTAGATTCTGTTTTATTCTCCAGCTCTGAAATCTTTTATGCGCAAAACAAACTCTCAAGCTACTGAAATTACGAAGTGGAGTTGTCAGTCACTAAAAATGAGCGCTGCAAACAACTTTTATGTGATATGAATTTGGGTGGCCCACTTTTTTGTTTTTGCGTAATATCTTTGGTTCTAATCACTGGAAAAACCCCAATGTAGCTTGAAATTATCATTCAAGGAACAGATTTGTGTTCTAAAGCAAAGTGGGACGAGAAAATTTTTTTTAAATGTTGCAAATTTTCCTCATACATTCTTTGACATGAAAAACCGTGTAATTTTTCATCACACGAGAAAAAGTCATGTGATTTCACACGAGAGAGTTTTAGAGTGTATTAAGTTTGTACAACCTCTAAGAGTAATAATTATTTAAAAGAACAACTCGCAAACAATCATCACTTCACTCTCACAGCTATTGTCAGTTACTGCAATGTCCGTTCTCACACAACAAAACAAGTCTTCGTCTGTGGGGCGAACTTCTCAGAATATATCCATGTTCATAGTCTCACCCTTCTCAAGATACATATACCATCGTCCATCTCCTTCTCTCATATAGCCATGAAAAGCCTGACAAAACAATATGAATTCATATATCAACAGTTGCATTTCAAAGGGCATTTACTCTCATTCTGTGATCATACATGAAAACACGCATTTCAGATGGGGTTTGTGTATGAGTTCTTTGGCTTCCTTTTTTCTGTGTACGATCGTGAGAAAGAAAAGAAAAACATTGTTAATTCCTTTGAGTATGAACTATAAAATACAGAACATAGTTTAAAGGCAATGTAGTGTTAAGAAGTATAAACGAAACAAACGTCACATATTGTGAAAGTTTAAAATTGTATTAAATTTACAAAGTGCTAAAATATCGACAAAGATCGAGATGAATTATAATTGAGAAAATTTTTTAAAAATGCTAATTCTACAATTAACATTTTCGAGAAAAGAGAATATTTTAAAAAATGCTTATCTTCCAATACGCCCTAAAACTAAATCAAATTAAGATTGAACTTGAAAGATTTGAGATTAGAATTCAATTCAGAAACCGTTGGGTCTTTTAGAAACTCATTCCAGAAATGATTTTTTATTGTAGTTTTGAGAGCCCGCTTTTTAGGGATATTCCGCCTCAAGGTGAGAGGCAAATCGTTATACCAGTCAATTGCTTTTTTTGAAAAACAGTTTCGCATTATATTTGTTTTTTGGTTTGCTCCAAATGACAGCTTGTTTGTACGAAACAGCTTGTTTGTACGGTTGTAAGAGAAAAGCATGGAATTAAAAAACTGATTTTGGTATAAAATTGAACCGGATGCTACTTGCGAAAATTACCCGTTTTTGATAATTGTGTTTCCACCTTCCACCTTTTTCTTCAGAGCCGTTATTTTGGAGATAAGCAGTTTTTCTCGTTGTTTCTACATGACTAACTTGCTGTATTAACGACAATAGTCTTAACGTCAATAGGAAAATATCCGGTTTAAACGATTTTAATGTTTCAGTACAATGATGTGCTTGTAACTTGTCACCTGAAGCTTATTGTCAGAGTTATAGGTGAAAACACTCTATCGTAATCTATATTCAAGATATAGCGCGTCTAGATGCATACAACGTAACTGTATAAGATCAACGTTCAAAATCAATAAGCATCGTTTACTTGGAGGCAAATCTAGCTTGATCTTTTTTAGCAGGTCTTAGTCTAGGTCACCAATTTAAACTAATCCGTTCAAAAAACCGAATTTGTTAGGCTAAGCGATCAGTTTTGAGCCATTTTGTAAGTTATTCTTAGTGGGAAATCGGCCTTTGTATTTCTCAGAAATAATACGTATGTTGCATTTAGAACGGAAAATCTAAGCGAAAGTTTTGATATAATACGCACAAAAATTCTCTATCTAGTGATATAAGTTATTCAATTCAATTTACTCGGTAACATCCTCCGGCCCGGAAGAAAATGTTGGGAGGATTGGTACAAGCTTAACGAGTGGGCGGACGAGCGATCCGGATGACGTGCGTAAGACGGCGGAGCGGGCGACGCTGTCGGAGCCGTACCGAAGTTCTTCAATCCGAGCAGTTGGATAGTAACCCCTAGGGTTGATTTCTTCAACGATCCAAACTAAATCACCGACCTTGAGGTGCTGCTCGGCAGGCGTCTGCCACTTAGATCTACGGTTCAGTGCAGGTACATACTCCTTGAGCCAACGTGCCCAAATTGCATTGGCGTATGACTGTGCACGGGCGTACCGCTTACGATGATCAAACTCGTCGACGCCAACGATGGACGGAATTCTGGTTGCTTGGTTACCGAGTAGAAAATGATTAGGTGTTATTGCGCCTAGGTCGGACGGGTCGGCGCTTACGGGCGTTAGGGGACGTGATTTAGTGCGTATTCGACCAGACAAAAAGTAGTGTTCAACACCTCATCGGTGAGGCGACGCGTACCGAGGATAGTGTACAGTACTCTTTTAAAACTACGAACTAACCTCTTCCAGATGCCACCTTGGTGTGGCGCACTGGGTGGATTGAACCTCCACTTAATGCCCTTTTGTGCAAGTTCGGCAGCGATGTTAAGTTTATTCCATTTTTCCACACATTCACGGAGCTCTTTCTCCGCTCCAATGAAGTTCGTACCATTATCCGACCAAATCATAGCAGGATTACCCCGACGGGAGACGAACCGCTCAACTCCCATTACACAGGAACTAGTGTCCATGGACGGTACAACTTCAACATGGACAGCACGAGTAGTGAGACAAGTGAAGAGAAATCCCCACCTCTTCTCGGTAGTCCGACGAACTGTGACGTAGAATGGGCCGAAGTAATCAACCCCAGTGTTGGTAAAGGGAGGAGACTGGTATGCGATTCTCTCCTTTGGGAGGTCTGCCATGATAGGCTGAATGCTTGCTGCACGGAACTTTCTACACAAGACGCAGTTTGATTTGATGGAACGCAGTGTGGAACGTAGTTTTAGGATGGCATAACGTTCTTGTACCTTTGACCTTAAGTAGTCGATGCCCTGATGATGGTTCTTCAAATGAGTATGCCGCAGAAACAGTTTAACAAAAGTATGACGCGCATCCAGCACGATAGGATGCCTAGTGTCAAAGTCGATTTCCACTAGCCGTCGGAGTCGACCAGAGGAACGGATGAGACCATGAGGTCCAATAAACGGAGTAAACTGAGCAATGCGGCTGCTCTTCTTAACGGATTTGTTGTCAAGAAGATCCTTTCTTTCAGTATTAAAGGACTCTCCTTGAACGAAGTACTGCAGATGACGCTCGGCTTCGTCAAGCTCAACAGGGTCGGCTATGCTGCCGTCTACGGTACGGTAACTTTCATGAGATGGTAAAAGACGGAGCACATATGCGGTGACACGAAGTAATTTTTGATAAGAACTGAGTTTATCAAACGGGATCAGATTAATGCTTTGTTCTTTTGGGAATTGGTTACAGATGCGGCTAAAGATGAGATGGAGTCATCATCTTGTTCCTTGGTTACAACGCCGAGCTTGATGTTATCAACGACGTCAGTATTTGGTACGAAAGGGAATTGCTTAGTTCTCAAGAAGTCAGGATCCCTCACCCAGCTACTTGATTGCAAAACTTCGGCGAACATGCCACGCGTGCCAGCATCTGCCGGATTATCACAAGTGGCGACGTGGTTCCATTGGTCAACGCTGGTGTTCTCCAGGATTTCACTAACACGATTTGCAATGAAGATGGGGTGTTTGTTTGTTGAGTTTATCCACTGCAAGACGATGGTACTATCTGTCCACATAAAGACTTTATCCACAGTAACCGTTAATGTTCGACAGATTTCCCTTTTTAAACGGGCAGCGAGGAGAGCGGCTTGTAATTCCAACTTAGGAACTGTCATTACCTTCATAGGTGCAACACGGGCCTTGCCCAAGACAAACGCCAGCTCTGTTATAATCTTCCCGGAGGGGCAAGTTACTTGAGCCCTAAGAAAACCTTCTGCACTGAATACGTCTTGCGAGCTATCACCAAACATGTGGAGTTCAAGATGTTGGAATGGTCCTGAAAAGTAACTTCTCGGTATAGTGATCTCAGCTAACCGCGGCAGTTCAATAAACCAGGCAAGGAATCTGTCAACTGTGTCCTTAGGAAACTCGTCGTCCCAACTTTGTCCATTGACACGCCAAATGTCTTTCAAGATTAACCGAGCACCAACAGTGAAAGGTGCGACAAGACCAATTGGGTCGTAGACCTTTGACACAATACTTAAGACCAAGCGCTGTGTTAAACTTTTCGTGATGGTGCTGTTAGTGCCCCTACTCACAACCAGAGTATCGTTGTTGTGATCCCACTTAAGCCCAAGCACGTGCATTGATTCCTCCTTGGATGAAACGATGACCTTCGGTTCAGTGGATTGAGCAGACCCATCAGTTCGGTCAGCCAGATCTGGTACATTGCTTACAAACTTAGTAAGCTTGAAGCCACCTAGATGGAGAAGATGTACCAATTCCTTCGACCTAATGAGGGCCCTCTCGGGGGATTCCACAGAGTCCAAGTAATCGTCCATGTAGAAGTTCTCAAGGACGGCTTTCGCAGCTTCTGGGTACTCCTTAGCATTATCGCGTGCCGTGCGCTGAAGTGCGTAGTTGGCGCAGGTGGGCGAATCTTTTGCCCCAAAGATGTGGCGCGTATACTGGTGTACCACAACATTTGATGTGGGGTCCTCCCGCCACAAAAAGCGCAATGATGGTTTATCACATGGCAACACTCCAACTTGGAGGAACATTCCCTCGATGTCGGCGGATACGGCAAATGGATGTTGTATGAACCGTAGGAGTACATAGATTAGGTTTTGCAGTAGGTCAGGTCCGGTGAGTAATGACTTATTATGAGATGCGCCATGGAATTTTGCTGCTCCGTTTAGTACCCTACGAACCTTGCCCGGCTTGTTCGGGTTAACAACCGGATGGTGTGGTAGGTACCACTCTGGTTCCGAGCGACTTTCCACCTTATGAGCATCTTTGACCCTTACTACGTAGCCTTTGTCTAAGTCCTCTTTGATGGCATTCGAGTACTTTTCCCTTAAAGTCTGGTCTTTCGTAAGCCGCTTTTCCAAAGATTTCAATTGAACCAGCGCTGAGAAGTAATTGTTGGGCAGTTCGATGTTATCTTCAGCCCATAGCATTCCTACATCGTACCTTTTTCCATTATGCACGGTGGTGTTTTCAAGAATTTCATGCGCACGCGCATCCGAGGCGGATCGTGGGTCTACTTGCTTAAGTGCGCAGTACGACTCCATGTCGTACCAAGATTTTACCTGACTAGCGAGTTCAAAATCCTGCTCCATATTAGCTTTGAAACAAGTCGAGACTAAACCTGAAGACGACGGTAGAGGGCCGCTTAGAACCCAACCTATGGGCAAGCGAACAGCGAAGGGCGAGGATTTCTCGTCGGCAGCGAAGTACTCTAACGGGCGGATGGCATGATACACATCCTGTTCAAGTATCATCTCGATGTTTCCATAGCAATATGTAACTGGGTCTAGGACTGCTAGTTGCGGGTAGGTTTCCTGAAGTGCTTTAATGTTGATGACATCGGCGCCTACATTTAAATCTTCCTTTACGTAAGGGCTTACTTTAAATGGTTCAAATGCTTGGTTGTCGCGTGGTGTTACAATTAGTTCAACTAACTTAGTGTCTACAACCTCCTCGGTATTTATACCCTTGACTGTTAATTTCAATGCTGTACCGTGCAAACCAAGTCTATTTGCAAGATCATTGGACACCCAAGGGCTACTGCAAGCGGTATCACACAAAACTAAAGCCGTGGTATCTTTACCGTTAGAGCTCTTTAACTGTAATTCAGTCACCTGAAGGAGGCCTTTCACATTACTCACAGATGACAAAGTGGTGGTCTTGCTCGATGATTGGACACTAAGAAGTTTACTTTGGTTTGCGCCAGCATTAGAATTACTGTTGTTGTTGTTGTTGTTTGGAGGGGATTTTGATGGATAAACCCTCTCAGCTCCATGGAGGAGAGTATTATGGGAGCTGTTGCAACCGTCCTTCCTGCATTTCTTGGGGTTTGGGCATTACCTGAACATATGTTTTTTTCTCAAACATGAGAAACACAGTTTTGCTTCCGCCACTACCTTTGCTCGCTGAGTGGGAGACTTTTCTTTAAATACCCTACACTCCCAGATGCGGTGGTTACCTTTACACACAATGCAGCGAGGTGTTGCAGGCGTTGCCGATGTTGAGGCTGGTCTTTGAGTGCCCTTAGTTTGCGTGTTAGCAGCGAATGTTTTTGAGGCTACTTTGGTCTTTACAACTGAGTTGTTGTTATCGTCAGTTCTTGCCTTTGATGAAGTTTGTTTCATTAAATCATGTGCCTCGGCCTTCTCCTTCAACCAATCGTTGAAGTCAAGGAGTGTTGGCTTAACCCAATGTTTCTTCACTGTGAAGAGCGACCAAGACTCTTTTAGATTGGGCGGCAATTTTTGCACAGCCGTGTTGAGTAGTGAGGCGCTCTTTAGGTCTGCGTCATATGAAAGTGATTTAAAGACCCCAACAAGACTTGAAATTGTTGCAGAATAGTTTATGATGTTATCACTATTGTGCATCTTTAATGGAGGAAAAGAGCTGAGTTTGTCTAAGTGTGCACTGACTACTGCCTGTGGTTGGCCAAATTTACGTTCGAGTGTCTTAAGTGCAAGTGCGTCCTTATACATTACACCGCAGTATGCGAACTCAGCGATGGTGGTTTTAGCTTTTCCAGTTACAAGAGTTTTTAGGTATGTTAACTTGACGTCATCAGTCAAGGACTGTGCGTCTATGGCGCTTTTAAATTGTCCGAACCATTCGTGCCACTGCAGGGGATCACCATTGTACTGTGACAACTTCCACTCTGGCAGTGGATCGTTCTTCTTAAAAGTAATTGCGTCCGCCAACTGCTTTATCAAATCCGCAGAGTCCAAAGAAGGAGCCGAAGGTGTGGGATGCGGCGGGCCACCCCAACACAACGGGTTCGGAACGGTAGCTCCATACGTTGGCGGAATGATCGGAGTGACAAAGGTGGGGGCGGTACCTGCGGAAGAACTAAATGGATTCGCTTGCATGAAGTCTGATGTTATGTAATTTTGAGCGCCTGCTGCTGCTTGTACATGAGGGGAGCGGTGCGATGTAGATATATGAGGGTTGATTAACGGGGCCGGTTGTACGGTGTATAAATTTGCAGATGTACGTACAAGTGGTACTGCATTAGGTGGTACTGCTGCCGGAAAACGCCAGACATTTGGATCTGGAGGAGCAGGAGGTGCGTGGGTTATGGGTACAAAGTTTTGGGGCTGAAAACTCTTTTGTGGAGGTGGTGGATGAATTAATTGAGGCACGAAATTGTTTGCGGAGGAAATGAATGGTGCAGAACGAGAATGGGGTAAAAGATTGACATTATTCGCCACGGGGTTAGTGGCTTGTAGTGGGAGTGCTTGTGGCGGCGAAGGAGGAAAGCGGAATGCTGGTGGGATTAACGGTTTAGGACGGGGGATGGAGGGGCTGGTACATTTATGTGTGCTTGTTGCGGATTAAGTGCTAGCGGAGCATTAACAAGTGTGTTTAAAGGTAGTGAACGCAAAAGGCTGACTAAATTCAACTGTCCCGGCATGTTCGACCTGCGAGGGAATTGATGATCTAACTGTAAACAATCGAAGTGCATTGTTGCTTGCGACAGCTGTCGGGCTGTGTTTAGGGCGTTTAGTTGAGTTGACATACCAAAGTTTATTGGTGGTGATGGAGGCGTATATTGAGGCTGTCGCTGCTCTTGCATGATGTTGTTTGCAACATGTGCATCATTGGTTACATTGGTTCTACTACTTGGTTCATGGACAGGGAGGTTGATGTTGGCCTCAACTTGACCATGTGTATTTAGATTAAAGTGTGAGTTTGGAAGTTGAGCTGAAGAAGGTCGTTGGACAATTGCTTGGTTGGATTGGGCGATGGAACCAAAAAAGTGCAAACTCGGTTCGTTTGCAACATCTGCCATGTTCCCGGCCGGTGACGAATTAACCCAATCTTGAACAAGTTTCTTGCTCTTGACTGAACTTCTTTCCGTAAAGAGCCCGCTCATTTTGCCTGTACCAGACCCGTCCGCTGATGATTTTGTCATCAACTCAATTTCCTCAAGGGCTGCAGCAGCTACTTCCTTGCGATGATCCTCCTCAAGCTGCTCAATTTCTAATTCCCGCAATTTCGCTTGTTTTTCAATTTCAAGACGTTGTCTAGCAATGCGAAGCTTTGCCTCATGTTGTTTCTCAAGTTCCTCTCTTTTTAGTCTTGATAATTCTAAGTCTCGTTGACGCTGACTTGATCTTTTTGAGGAAGTCATATGCGAACCTGATCTTGAGTGGTGAGAGGTATACATCTCTGCTGTCTCTTTGTCTTGGACCGAATTGATATACCCTCGAGCAGCAGCAATGAACTCATCAGTTTTCTTTGTTACAGTCTCTAACCATTTTTCAAGGTTCTTACAGGCAGCATCTGGATCTTCAGTCCTTTGTACCAGATCAAAGAGCTCTTCGTTCTTATCTACTACTCTAGTAAAAGCATCTTTGCACTTCACAATCAGACGTTCGATCTTAACTTTCCTGTCTTGCTTATCCACAGCATTGTTAATTTCACCATAAATGTTAATTAGTTCAGCCTCTAATTTTGCCCTCGCACTATAAAGTTTGTTAAATTTGTCCTGCAAAGTTGTCAGGATCATAAGAAAAACAGGAACCACAAGTTTAATTTAGTACTACTATAAAGTACACAGACATGCAACAGCACAACACAAATGGGTTATACCGAACCCTAGTGTGACGGTTTGCCTAGCAAACCGCCAAAGAGCAAAGATTTTCGTCGAGTACAATAGTACCCGGCGAAAGAAAGAAAGAACGGTGCGCAGGAAGCGCAAAAAAGTGCAAAACGGGAGACGGGACGGGCGGGAAGAGACGCCTAACGATTAACGCACGACGCAACGGGGAACCGGACGGACAAACGGGAGCGTCGGGCGAAAAGCGCGCAACAAAGCGGGAAAATGGCACGGGCGGGGCGGAAACGTCGGGCGGATGGCGCGCGACGAAACGGGAAAACGGCACGGGCGGGGCGGAAACGTCGGGCGGATGGCGCGCGACGAAACGGGAAAACGGCACGGGCGGGGCAGAAACGTCGGGCGGATGGCGAGCGACGAAACGGGAAAACGGTACGGAGGAGAAGGGAACGTCGAGCGGGCAGCGCGCGACGGGACGGAAAGCCGGTATAGCACGGGAGGGAGACGGTAAACCACAAGCGAGGAGGCGGGAGGATCAATGCTAGCAGACCACAGCAACGAACTCAACCAAACAAACTAGCCGTAACTCCAGAATAAACTCAAGTCACACCCTAGAAAGACGGAGAGAAGCTACAGTCAGGTAACCTAGCACAAAACATTATGGGGCTTTATCTACGGCATCAAAACATCAGAGATGAAACAATTTACGGCAACGATGTAGTATAACCAAAAATCGAAAATGTCAGGAAATTTACTAGCCGTAACTCCAGAACAAACTTAAGTCACATCCTAGCAAACCACCATACCCAGACAACAAAAGTGCATACTACAAAAATTAATAAAGCTATAACAAATTGCTAGCAAACAAGTGTGGTGAAAGTCACGAAACAAACCAGCCGTAACTCCATAATGAACTTAAGTCACACCCTAGCAAGGAACGAGACTAAACAACAAACCAGCATACTAGCAGAAAGAAATTTTACTACAGGATAACTCAACATACATCATACAACAAATAAACGAGGGATAGAAGGAAGCAAAAGGACACGGAAACAAAAGGACGGAAGCGGAAAATGAAACCAGATAACCTGCGGAAAACGGACGATTGTGAAAAACTTGAAGAGTGGGGAGAGCGAAACGTTTAGTAAAGCGCTATCGGAGAGAACCAACCACAAACTAACCCGTAACTTGTGAGTTAACTAAGTCACACCGCCAGTCAGCGGGTAGACTCCCACAGCAGCGCAAGACTAAGTGACATTCAGGTTATCAAAGGCCTCCTCGAACGCATGACGGGTGCGAAGCGTTTTACGACGGCGCTTTGAAAGTTTCTTCGGTCGGGAGCGTGTTATCAAGGACCGGAGGTTGTTCTTATGAGCTAAGACTATTGTGAGTGTTTTCAGCTCAAGCGCAGGCCTTTGGTGTAATGCTCTGTACTCTTTAAGTAAACGAAGATCTTTCTGTTTACGTTTAGAAACAATGTCTTTCACTAAATGGATTGTAACTAGAGTACTACGCTTGAGCTGATTGTAAATATCAGGAGTTCCCTCTCTGGGGCAATACACTATAGCTTCTATGCGCTCCTGATACTTTTCAAGCACTTCAATAAGCTGCGAAGGTGTTAAAGGCTTATTGTTGTTACTGCGATGACGAGACAATGAATTGTTCACCACATCATGCCATATAACTAGCCTTTTTTTATCACGGAAGAAGTGACTCAATTGAAATTGCGCTGTTTTTCGGACTTTCAGAGCGTTAGGATTAAAACTCAGACCCTGTAATGCGTAAATTCCTTTTTTATAATGGTCTTGTAACGCTTGAGGCAAGGTTTTTATGGCGTGATGCAGTGAACTTGCAGCTAATATAAAAACCATATAATATTTTTACCACATAACTGATGTGAGCTTTGCTCAAACTCAGAAACTTGATTTTTAATGCGCAATTTTTACGACTTTCCAAGAATAAGCGCTTATTTGAGGAAAAAAAATCAGTTACCTGATCTTCTTTTTTTGTGAAGTTTGAAAAACTTGATCAAACTTGTTTTTTACAACGTTTTAATCTATCTAACTTCTATATAAATATGCTAGAATGATCAGATTTTTTTTTCAAATTTCCAAACTTGGTCAATTTTTAAAACTTTTTTTTTGCTTCGCGTTAATTAAGACGTTGATAGCTTTCTTAAACAAAATTCGGCAAGATATAACGCAATAATACAATTATCGCATTTTTTTGCCGAGAATTTTCAAACTGGATGTTTTTCAAATCAAAAAGTGTATGGGGTGGGTTATCGGTGACCGTTATTCAAAAAAATTAGATTAATGGAAATGAAACCAAAAATATAAGGGGGGTGTAGCTAGATTTGCCGGTTTCTATAGTCAATTTAAAGCAACAATCAGAAGTTTTTTTTTCAACTTGAGAAACTTTTCTTGGATGAGTCTTACAGTTTTTTGCTTCACTCGTGAGTTCCGTTGTCTTCACACTGGTCTCCGACTCGGACTTAAGTTAATAACCTTTCATGCTTGCTGATTCGTCCAGCAAAAACACAACATCGGATGGGCTCACACATGCACGTTGATTGAGAGAGCTGAAAATTATTGCGATTCCTGACAGAATGATGGAGTTGTGGAAGTCGTTCCCCACATTTGGGAAGGTGCGGGATATCTCGGGTATGTACTCGGTGACTAAAATGAGGTTGACACAGAGGGAGAGGGTGAGGTTGACACCGTTATCAATCCTCTCCCCACAGTCCACAGGCAGGAAGAACACCAGAGTAGTCACTCCCAATAACAACGCATTCGGCAACAACAAGTTCTTTGTGTAGAATGTGTTCAACCGCTTGTACACGAGCAAATAGTGAATCCCGCTATGTGCCGTACGTAAATTTTTCTACGTGTTGCGTGCAAATCGTGCCTCTTTAATAAGTTTTATCACAACAATTAGGCTAAATATTTTGTCGAACTA
This sequence comes from Convolutriloba macropyga, assembly GCF_964194025.1. Lineage (NCBI taxonomy): Eukaryota > Metazoa > Xenacoelomorpha > Acoela > Convolutidae > Convolutriloba > Convolutriloba macropyga. Next base: position 81,763,754 of record NC_134471.1, on the reverse strand, counting down.
GAGTTTGTATTTTGAACGAAAGGTGGCTCAGTAAGGAGCGGCACCAAAAATATAGGTGAAAACACTCTATCGTAATCTATATTCAAGATATAGCGCGTCTAGATGTATACAACGTAACTGTATAAGATCAACGTTCAAAGGCAATAAGCATCGTTTACTTGGAGGCAAATCTAGCTTGATCTTTTTTAGCAGGTCTTAGTCTAGGTCACCAATTTAAACTAATCCGTTCAAAAAACCGAATTTGTTAGGCTAAGCGATCAGTTTTGAGCCATTTTGGAAGTTATTCTTAGTGGGAAATTGGCCTTTGTATTTCTCAGAAATAATACGTATGTTGCATTTAGAACGGAAAATCTAAGCGAAAGTTTTGATATAATACGCACAAAAATTCTCTATCTAGTGATATAATTTATTCAATTCAATTTACTCGGTAACAAGAGTAAATCAGTGCTGAATAATAGATATTGCATTAAACATTTTTCAATAAACACTTTTTTGTTCTGATCACTTTAAGGGGCCTCTGGTCTTTGATTACACCAGTCGACAACGAATGGTTATTTTGCAAGATCTTTCAAGATTGTGGCAAAATCTTGCAAGACGATACATCGTCTTGCAAGATTTTCTTCCAAAATCTTGCAAGATCTTGCAAGATAACCCTTTGTCTTGCAAGAATCTTGCAAGATAACCATTCATCTTGCAAATATGCAAATAAATGGAACATGATCGAACAAGATCAAAATGAGACGCGAACATCGCTTCCCATCAATTTTTTTTTACATTGTGATATATAATTACAACCAACATAGCATCAACTTTTTTTCTTCCGCTCAAACTAAAAATTGAATCAATTTAGAAAAAGAAAGTAAATTGTTTTCCATAGTAGCAAAACAAGAAATTTGAAGCACGAATTAATGTAAATAAATGAGAGTAACCAGTATGAATTCCAACGGCTGTAATAAAATACAAATATCTGGTATAAATTTTGTTTCAAGTGATCTCTGAAAACTCATTCCACAATATTTTGGTAATAGTTTGCGCTAAATGAAAGATAATGCGTCTAAAACAGCCAATGATAGCAGAGCTCGACCGGAACGAACTTGCAAGATCTTGCAAGATAGCCATCGTCTTGCAAGATCTTGCAAGGTAACCATTTTCTTGCAAGATCGTGCAAGATAACCATTTTTTGCAAGAATCTTGGAAGATCTTGCAAGATAACCATCTGGTCCTGACTAGGGTATGAATAGATCTTAATAATTTGAGAAAAAAAGCCCAGAATAACCGATATTTACAGTTCAGAATTGTTGTGCAACCAAATCTCTCCCTTGCTTACATGTATTTAAAAAATCACTATGAATAGGTTGTAATCTTTTTCTTAAGCTAACTTTCTGTTTTTTTTAGCTTCAAAAGCTAACAATACTAAAGTTTTTTTTCAGGCAATATATCATGCCTTATATAAATGTGCTGCTCGGAGGTCAATTAAGTGTTGTTTCTAATTGGCTTCTGCCTAAAAAGAACTTATTTTTTAGATTAAGTTTTCATAATGATGAGATTAAACACGTACATCGTTAAGGCAAAAATTGGAACACATTTGCCTAGTCAATGCCTGTCAGACGTATCTTGCACCAAAAAATATTTATTTTAAAATCCTGCAATTTTTCTATGTTCAATTTTATACTCTTACATCTAACAATTATAGTCCAAGTGTCTTTTTACTGCCCAAATTATTGACATCAGCATCTTAATCCGAGAACAAACATTACTACCATCTTCAAACCGGGTCGTTTTTCCTCGTACTGATATGATTTGTGATTTTGTTCAAATACAAGAAAATATATAAGTTATAATGAAACTGCTCTCCGAGAGTAATGTGTATATGGGTACCTCCGCAACATAGAGCCGCAATACGGTACCCATATACAAATTACTCTAATTCACTTTATATATCCACTACTCTATATTCACTTCTTTTATATTTTAAATCTATCATTTCTTGTCTCACTTAGTGCAAGCCACTAGTACAGAGTTAAGCTGGTAAGTAACAATTATCAGACGGACAGTTCGGGTTCTATCCCCACTGACTCCAGTGGACGTCCCCAGATACTAGTATAAAACTAGTGAGACCGTGTAAAAAGCACGTAAATCCAACTTGCGAAAAACTTGAATAAAAAACCAGCTTAACTCTTTTATAATTTTTTTAAATTTTGCAAATATTTGCATATCACTCCTTAAGAGTGATTCACTCTTATTCGGAGTGATCCCCAGTAGAAAACATCGCTCTTTTTCGCTCTTAAAAGGTGAATCCATCTTTTTTGATATTTTATTATTTTTTATACTTTTTATTTCAAATTATCTATACTTTTCAATAAATTTATATTTTCTTTTATTTTTTCTATATTTATTCCATTATTAATACGAAATGATACAAAATTATAGTATTTACATGAACAAATTTCCTCAGTTTGGTTAATAACTAAAAGACTTACAGCCCTAGGACTTTGCCAACTAGGATTAATTGTTTTATACATGAAGTGGTTACACCGATCAGTTATATCGGGGAACCTGCTTTGCAGATTTCTACTAAATCCTCTAGTTAATTCTACATCCGGATGTTGTTTCTTTACATGAGCTCTTATCCCAACATATCTCACAACAGAAGTACAATATGGACAATTAACTTTAGCTGAAGTACAACTTCTACATGTATACTTACCCACATCACAATTATTTAGTGGTTTTATATAATTAGACTTATTACAACATCTAGTTAATACTTCTGAGCTTGGGTTAAGGTTAGCGTTAGGGATAAGGTTAAGGTTAGGGTTGGGGATAAGGTTAGGGTTAGGGTTGGGGTTAGGATCTGAGTTAGAGTTATAGTCATAGATAGAACCAGAACCAGAACCAGAATCAGAACCAGAACTGGAATTGGGGTTAGAATTAGAACTAGAACTACGGTTAGAACTAGAGTTAGAATTAGGGTTAGAGCTAGAACTAGGGTTAGAACTAGAATTAGAATTAGAGCTATAACTAGGGTTAGAACTAGAATTAGAACTAGAACTAGAACTAGATTCATTTTTTAAAGAACAACCCCATGGAGAAAAATCATTAGCACAAATACCACTTAATATTATATTACCACACATACATTTATCAGTTTTATCTTTATGACATGATTCATAATGATATTTAAAACAGCAATGTTTCCACATTTATAGTTACACTCTAAACACTGTAAAAGCATTCATAATAGGGTAAACTTTAATATTTACCTAATCCTTCACAGGGTAATATTTAGCCATGATTTCAATTAAATCTTTAGTATTATCTTTAGATGTGATACACTCTGCTAAATATTTTTTTCCTAAAGTATTGAGTGTATTAGTTTTACATCTCTTATCTAAAATCAAATCAAGGTCTTATTCTTTTTTATCTTTAACAAAATTTATAATCTTTTCTCTAAATTCTTCATTATTTATGTATAGTTTTTTAAAAACCTTCCTCCCTTTCTATTCAAAATTCCCATCTCTTCATTAACGAAGTCACACCAAACCACTTCGTGTTTCACCTTCCAACTCTTCTCCATATCCAACATTAACTAATGTGTTTACTCTACTCAACATTGTGCTTGCCCCCATTGCTACACTCCCAGCATTTCTTGATATTATATCGGGATAAAAACAATTAAATATAAATAAACCCGTGCCTATAATTCCATCAATATTTGATAAAAATTTCATACCCTTTCCCTTAATCATCTCTTTTGTTAAAACATCATTCTGAATTTTAATATTATTTAAAGTAAGAAGTTTATTAAAATAAAACTGATAATTATCATGATTAATAACATTTCTATCTGTTGCATTAATCATTAGTGGTTTCATATATACTATAAGTTTATTTATATCTTCTCTTTCTAAATCATCTTTTAAACTAAGAGCTTTTAAATCAAGGAAACCAACTCTTGAATCATATATCATTGTTCTATTACTACTAATAATAATAACAGTATTTTCCTTTTTATTATATTTAATTATACCATAACGAAGTTCATATGACATTCCATCTGTACAATTATAAAAGTTACTATTTAATTCACTAATTATTTTATTGAAGTCATGTTCACATTTATATATCTCATTAAAGTTTTTAAATAGGTCAGGTCCATTATAAGTTGTTAAATAAATAGTATCACAACTCATTCTTGCTGTATTAATTATTTGCGCGGGTGTATGACACATTACAATCATTTGAATATTATAATGTCTACCTTCAGTAAAATAATAACCTATATCCTTATTTAACCTATCACCCATATCATCAAGTACTATTACACAATTTTGAAATTTATGCATATCATTTTTTGTGATCATATTTATATCACATTAATTAAACCCAGTATAAAACTTATTAGAATCAGGATCTATCCAGTCTCTATCATCTTTACACACTATAACTATATTTTTAGCTTGATCTTGGTCTTGGTTTTGGTCTTGGTTTTGGTTTTGGACTGAGTATAACTTTAAGTATTGTCTAATAAAATATGTTTTACCCGTTCCAGTTCCACCATAAACAATAGTATGTGGTGGTGACTTTTCATATTCAAATCTAACTAGACTCCTATTCATAAATCCACCAAAGCTTTCTTCTAGTTTTGTATATTTACTTGGCCTTGAATCATATATTATATAACAAATTCCAATTATAATAACAAAAATAAAAACTGCACCACCTGTTTCCATTTTTATATATTAAACATAGATTTGATTTAGATTTAGACTTAGACTTAGACTTAGATTTAATAAATTTATTATATAAAAATGCTCATCCTAACTTTTGAGGAATTCAATAATAAATTTAATAATGATAATAATGCTATGAGTGATATCAGAATAAAAGATATAGGTAAAGATATAAGTCTAACACCAATTGAGATTGTAATGAGAGATGATAAACCAGAAATGGTAAGTGAACCTAACTTCAACATTATTGTAAATCTACATCCAACTGATGTACACATTGGGTTTTAGTTATAAGAAGAGAAGGTGGTCCTGTGTATTACTTTGATGGTTTTGGTGTGGAAACCCCACCATTATTCCTAGAAGAATATGTTGATCTAGGCTCTAATGAGAGAATACAACAATATGATGGATCTTATTGTGGGGCTTATTGGTTATATATGATCTATCTTATTGATAGAGGATTTAGAATTAAAAGTGCTTTGAATATTCTAGTTAATCAATGTAAATATCCAGGAATATATAATGAGTGTTCTTGTTTAGGTTGTAGTAGAGGTGGTGATAAAGATAAGGATAATGTTAATAATAATGTTAATGATAATGATAATGTTAATGATAATGATAATGATAATGATAATGATAATGGTAATGATCTACGAAGTGACTTTGCTATTAATGATAAGGATAATGTCATTGATAATGATAATTATAATGATAATGATAATGATAATGATAATGATAATGATAATGATAATGATATTGATAATGATAATGATAATGATCTACGAAGTAGCTTTGCTAATAATGATAATGATAATGATAATTTTATATATCTATTGGATGAAAAATATCAAAGGAGTAAATCTAATAGGAATAGCAATAAGAATAGCATTATTAATAATCCTACTAATAATATCCGTGAAGCGATTCAACAGAGTTGTTTGGTTAACCACGAGCGAAGCTCTTTTGCAAATTCACCGATATCTGTAAACATAACTGATGATCTATATTCATGGTTGAATGATGATGATATAATTACTGAAGCCGCATTCCCAGATAACTTTAGATGTATAATATCTGGTCCAATTGAATTTGGTAAGACATTCTTATTGAAAAAACCAATTCTAGCTAGTATATACTTTGATAAGCTAGACATCATTGGACCTACTGGTGATCAGTACCATGGTATAGAAAAAATAAACCCAAAAGCAGATGTTGAATTTATTAAAGATATAAAAGATTTACCATCTCCTGATAAACTACCCAAAGACTTAAAGAAACTGATGATATTCGATGATGTTAGAGCCAAAGAACCAGTTTTTAATGAATACTTTTGTAGAGGTAGACATAATAGAGTGTTAGAGAGAACTGTAATCAATTTATTTTATTTGAACAGAGAGGTAAAGTCCTCATATCTATATATCAAGATTTCTTTAATAATGTTGCACTTAGTTATAATGATTTTGCTAATATATGTAATAAGGTATGGAAAGAGCCTTATAATTATATTGTCATTGATATAACTAAAAATAAAAATATTAATGGTAAACTAAGAATTAATTGGGATAGGAAAATTTTGTAGTTTAGATTAAGTGTAAGTATCGGGAACCTGCTTCGCAGATAAGTCTAAGTACAAGTATCAGGGAACCTGCTTCCCAGATAGGTCTAAATCAAACAGACCTTCGGTCTGCTAACTAAATTAGATGTAAAGTAAAACTTAATACATCACCATTAAAGTCTATAGGTCTTCCATGCTCATCTTTAATATGAAATTCAATATATTCTATTCTATCTTTAGTTACATTTTGATACAAGATATTAGTTGGTATAATATTTATCAAGTAACCTGGTGGTTCAGTTAGAATAAAAATATATAATATGTCTGTATCTTTACCATTATCTTTAGCTCCAGATATAATATTGCAATGAATGTTAATAGTACTAAAATCCATAATATCAATAATTTTCTGTAATTTATATCTACCTTTTTTATAAACTATTTTTCTAAATCCTAGTAATGAGGCTAATGAGTTTTCTATATCAAAGCTGATTGCTCCTTGTTTTATTTCCATTAAACATTTCATCGTATTCTTATCAGGTTCTATTATAACATTACCATCAGTTTCTTCTTTTATTAATTCTGCTATATCAATTAACTCATATGCTCCCGGTGTAATAGTTGAATATAGCAATGGGATTCCTTCATAATTATAATAAAGTATAGATGTAATGTTTGGGCACGAAGTAGAGATAGGGTTAAGGTTAGGGTCAGAGCTAAGAGCCCGAGGTAAAGTTTCATCATCTTCTATAACAGTACTAGCATATAAGAATTGATTATTTCTCCTATTCACATTAAACACCGAGTTATATACTGATAACCTAATTAAACCTAAATTTGTTGTATTAAGTATAGGTTCACTAAAATTAAATTTTTCTGTTGGTTTTATCATTCTAAAGTTAAGTGTATATTCTTCTTTAGTTTTAGTTAAAGCTTCGTGCATATTTTGTAGTTCTCTTAAGATTAAACTATCGGTGAGACCGCTTCGTGAATCAGTCATTTTTTATCTAATAAAAATGGATTAAAATTTGGATACAACTTATGGTTATAATAATGATATACATAAAAGTAAGATTATAAAATATAAACCCAATAATCTAGCAACAGTGAATACGGTTAATACCAATATTAATATCATACTCAATAGAGAAGAGAATCACTTAAATATACATGACTCAGATCTAGAGATAGAGTTTGTTGTATCAGATGATGCTGGTGGTGTATTTGCTAATGATGCTAATATCAGATTAGTTAATTATGGTATGATGGCATTGCTTAGTTCAATTAAGCTTGAAACTAGTGGTGGTAGGACTATTGAATATATAGATCATTGTCATCCTAATCTCTTGATGTATAAGTTTTTAATTAGTATTGGTGATGAATATGAGAGTGGTTTTGTTAGAAATCAGGGCAATAGAGATAGTCAACTTAAAGGTGACGATATTGCTGCACAACGAGGTCATATGTATATGATGGTTAAGATGAGTGATCTATTTGGTTTTGTAAATGATTTAGAAAAGATTATATATGGTTTAGGATCTAAACTAATATTAAAAAGAAATAATATTGATAGAGCTCTATATAGAGTTAATGCTAATCCTGGTGCAGTTGCTAAAGATGGTAATATAGAAATTAGAGATATATCATGGTGTGTACCTAGTATTGATCCTAGTAATGATAATAGAATTAATGTGCAAAAGGGTTTAAGTAAAAAGAATAATGTAGATTTTAGCTATTACGAAAGAAAGACATTTCATAAGAATGTACCCAATGCTACTGACTTCTTGTTTGGTCTAGGTATGGAAAGTGGTATGGAAAGACCGCAATATATAATAGTTGGTTTTGAAAATAATAATGTTAATGAACAAACTCATGATGCAATTACATTTCATATAATGAATTTTACTGAATGTTATTGTAAGATTGGTAGTGAGTTTTATCCCGAGGATAGAATGAATATTAATTATGGTAACAATAATTATAATGAGGATTTTAAAGAGATTGTTAGCTTTAATAAAGATTATAATGGGCTACCATATAATATAAAACCATATATAAATCATAGAACATTCAAGAGTAGTTATAGAATATATGTATTCGATACTAGATATCAAAGGGATCATATAGGTCCACAACCAATACAACTTAATTTTAAATTTAGCGCTGCAGTTGCAGATGTTATATGTCATGCATTAGTATTAACTACAAAGGTTATTAGTGTGAATAGTGATGGTAATAAGATGGTAGACATAATATCATAGATATAATTTAAGTCACAGATATAATTTAAGTCATAGATATAACTCTAGCGATAATTATAATTTTAGATATAACTCTAGCGATAATTATAATTATAGTATAATAAAGTTATTGTTATAATTATATACATAACCATATACTTATACTTATATTTATAGCTAGTCAGCTCTAATTGTTACTCTCGTTAATACCTAACTATTCCTTTTTAGTATTAACAAAACATTTAGCATAAATAATGTCTAATTTCTTTTTATTCTCTAGAGCCAAGCCTCCAGCTTCAAGCTTAACCTTTGGCTTGGGCTTAACCTTAGGCTTGGGCTTGGGCTTAACCTTAGGCTTAGGCTTAATAACAACAAAGGGATTATACTTTTTAACTTCCATTATTTTTTATATATAGAAATGAGTCTTTTAAATAAGTTCAAAAGTAATTCATATTGTGTTGGAGGTAGACATTATAGTGGTACTAATAACATAAGAGGTTTTATTACTTGAAAAGTTACTTAGATGTTAAAAGGTAATTGTGTTTTATGTAAAAGGAATAAATCAATGACAGTATCTGATGCAACAATAGAAGCAGAAGGACTTAAAGATTTCTTTAAAAGTGTTGGTAGGGCTACAGTTAACTTTGGAAAGAAAGTAGCTAATAATCCAGTAAGAGCATTAGAAATAGCAAGTAAAATAGGAAGTGCAGCTGCATCTAGAAACCCTAGAGCTGCTTTATCAGCCACACCTGATTTAATTAAATTTGCAACTACCGGTGAAGGTATAAAATTAGTACAAAAAGGAAGAGGGTTAAACTTAGGTACAAAAAAAAGGAAATTATTTGATTATGATTATGATTATATTATGTTTATGATTATGATTATGATTATGATTATTTTATGATTATATTATGTTTATGATTATGATTATATTATGTTTATGATTATGATTATATTATGATTATGATTATAACTAAGATTATGATTATGATTATATATTTATCGATCTGCGAAGCAGGTTCCCTGATCGGTGTAACCGCTTCGCGGATAAATATTAATACTAATATTATTATTACTAAAAACATTGTTATTAATAAGCACTAATATCTTTAATCTAAAAAAATACTCAGCTTGTTTTTCTTATTCTTCTTATAATCTTCATATAATTTAACAAATTCATTATATTCATCATTATCTATTTTATTATCATTCATTGATTTAGTATATAGTTTATTAAACTTATCACTAAACTGTTTACTTAAAATATACATTTGTGAATACTTTATAATTTTATTTCTAGTTTTAGTATTAATTGTTTTTGATAATGAACCACAAACAGTTGCTGTAGCAAAAGCTGTAGGTATAGAATAAGCTAATCCTATACCTGTTAATGAAACTGATGTTGTTGTTGCAGTTGTTGCTATTGATGATAATACTTTTTTTGTTATCTCAGCTATGTTAATATAATTTTTATATCTACTTAACTTCTTATTATAGTTATTAGTTTCAGTTTTATAAAAATTTCTAATATCTTTTATAATGTTAATATTGTTGTTAAATTTATTATTTGCTTGAATCTTTTCGTTTATCAACTGTTCATTGACGTTTGCAGCATTGCTGATCTGTTTCTCAGCCGCTTCACGTATCAATCTTTCTGATACTGATGACAAATCTGGATATAGTAATCTCTCACTGGGTGCTGTTGGATTGGTCATTGCTTTGCTTATTTTCATTAGTGAAAATTCCTTCTATTTCTTTCATTATATCTTCTTGATTAAAACTAAAATGCATCTCAAGTCTGTCTTTCTCTTCATTATCAAGTAACTTACTTTGTAAAAGTATAGCAATTATATAATGTAGTATAACACCTCTAAGAGATTTATTATATTCTTTCATTTCTCTCAGACCGTTAGTAAACATTTCATCTAAGTGTATGTGAGTTATATTCTGATTAAATTTATTATTATCAAATTCTTGTTTTAATTGACTATATTTAGAGATAGTATCAGCAGCAACTTTATTACAAAACTTAACAGTATTTCTGACTTCATTTGTTGATTCAATAAACTCATTAATTAGTTCTTCATTAACTTGTGTTTCATTTAGTTGTAATGTTTTAGTTGTAACTTTATCAAAGTCACCCTTTCTTAGTTCAGTTATTTTTCGACTTAAAATGTCTATTTTATTAGAAGAGGATAATAAGTTATTGTCACAATAATGTTTATTAACAACATCTTTTTCATCTGTAGGAGGATGTAAATTCGTAATTTTATAGGTATCCTTCGTATCAATATTATCATTATCTTCTAGGAATAACCCACGAGCCTTACTTAGTGTTAAGTTGTTTGTTGATGTTGATGTTGATTGTTGTTTAGCCTGATTTAATCTGTTTCTTGTCATTATTTATTTTAAGAAATATATTTAATGATTCTAAAACTTTATTGTTAGATTCAAAATCAAACTCAGATTTTAATAATTCCTGTTCGTAATATTTACCTTCTATTATCTCACCATTAATATCTCCTATTTTATAAGTTGGTGGTTGTGTTTTTAGAACTTCATTAACTTTAAACAATTGTCTATTCCAATTAGAATTGTAACCTTTAGAGAAGATATTACGTTTATCTACATTTCTAACATAATCACCAACGTTAAGTTTAGGTTGGGCGTAGCCAGGTTTACCCTTAAGATTCTTAAAACTAAAAGTGTATTTAAATTTATCAGGATTATTAGAAGCGTCAACTGGTGTCATATTAATTGTTGAGTGAATGTTATTGTTATATGTAACAACAGCATCATTTAATATATTTACCCAATTACCATCGCCATTGATGAACAAAGGTTTATTTATTATGTGTAATAATGTTCTATTGAATCTCTCTACAAACACAGCCTTTAAATCACTATAAGTAGAATATAGCTCTATCCCTGAAGCGGCTTTGCCAGTTCCATATTCTTTAAGTAAAGATTTAAATGTTTTATCGTAAAATTCACTACCTCTATCTACCCATAACTTTTCTAGTTTTCTAGGTTCAGAGCCACCTTGTGGATGTTCACTTAATACTATTTTAAAGCCATTAGTTATAGATAAACCAGATTTATTCTTTAATGGAATAGCCCATGCATATTTTGTGAATATTTCTATAACTGTTAATATAAACTTATAATTATTATTGTATTTACTTAGAGATGACTTATCAATTAAATCAGCTGACCATGTTTCATGTTTATATAATGGTATTATTCTTTGTCTTCTAAACTTTGTTATTCGAGGACTGAATACTTCTTTAGCTAGTTGTTGTTGTTGATGATGTTGTTGTTGTTGTTGTTGTTGTTTTTCTATATTTTTTATGGACGTAGTCATCTGCGAAGCAGGTTCCCTGATGGTTTCGAGCTTGCTCATTTACCATAGTTAAAAACAAAATTATCTAGTTGGTCTTGATTAATAACATTCATAGATAATAGTTGCTTAGATATATCTAGCATTTCATCATATAATCCATCATGACCAGCTTTTGTTTCTAGTACTATTAGTTCTAATCTTTCTACTAAACTATTTGGATCTGCAAAGCAGGTTCCTTGATCCACGTAGTGGTGGCAATTTTGTTGATCTGGGTTGCTATTTAATCCCCTACCATATACATCATCTTTTGCCCCTATTATACGTTTCATTGCTCTATATCTAGCACTTTTCTTATCACCCTTTCCTAAATCATATCCAATATCCTTTAAAAACCTTTTAATTTTGTTTTCATCTTCCTCAATTTTATCATATGTTATATTTGATTTAGTAAGAAAATCAGTAAATCCTTCTGAAAACTCATATACATTATCCCTAACTAAAAATGCACCCTGCTCTAAAGCTATGTCAACACCATTCATTTTATATCTCCTAGTAAGTAAATCTATGAGTTCTAATCTTAAATGAGGATTAGTTTGAGCCCCCATGTCATGAAGAAGTTTGGTTGTTTTTGTATCAACATAAACTGGTGCTATATCTTGGTTGTTTAACGTTTCACCAATCTACGAAGCGTTTTCACCAATCCGCGAAGCATTTTCATTAAACTGGGAACCAGCTTGCTCAATCATCTTAGTTTGTTTATCTAACTCTTGATTTTGCCAATATGTTGCTCTTAATGTTTGCTCACTTCATGCTAGATTGCGTTCATTGTTTGCATTTATCTGCGAAGCAGTTTCACTGATGGTTTTAGTTAAAGGATCAAATAACTCTTCTATTTCTTCATAATATTCTTGTTGTTTTAATTTATCTTCTAATCTATTCTTTCTGTTTTGTTTTTCTAGATTGTTTAATTTTATAAGTGTTTTTAGTTTAGTCATTTTTATAAAAATAATTATCACAAACATTATATAATCTAATAGAGGCTTCAATAAACTTTCTATCATCATTAATTGTTAATTCTTTAATAAACTTATTACAATTGGTTATTGCTTTACTTCAATCTGGGAACCAGCTTTGTGGATCAGTGAAACTGCTCCGCAGATTTGGAAACCAGTTTCGCTGATTGGTGAAACCACTTTTTGGATCTGGAAACCAGCTTCGCTGATATTATATTTCTTTGCATGTTCTAAGAATCTTTCTTTTGTATGATGAAACCTATATCTATGGAGATATATGCATAGCCTACAATAGAAATGTTTAAATCTATACTGAGAGATGTGTTTATTTACTTTACACATTCTGCATACTAAATATTGATTGGGATTATTAAAATGAACAACCATATGATTATGTTTTTCTCTATATGTTATGATTTCATTACATATGAAACAATGGAATGGTTTACTTTGACGTTTATCACAACTCCAACACCTAGCCTTATTTTTACTTTTGTCACATTTGGTACTAATCAATTTTATAGTATTGAAAAGCTATATAAACAAAATTATTTCAAAATTTTGCATATAAAAATGAATCAACAAGATTATACCGGTTACATTCATTCCACGAGTGAGCGAGCTCAATCTCATGGACAAGTCCAATCTGGAAGTGAGCGACCTCAATCTCATGGACAAGTTCAATTCGGAAGTGGACAAGTCCAATCTCATGGACAAGCTCAATCCCATGGACAAGCTCAATCCCATGGACAAGTCCAATCTAGTGCTTCTAGTATGGCAGTCCAAATGTTAAAAAATAAAAATAAACCAGTAGATCTGCGAAGCAGTTTCACTGATCTGCAAAGCAGTTTCATTGATAAGGAAAGACAAAAAATAGAATTAGAAAAATCTTTAGAATCAATCAGAAGGTTTAATCAAATAAATGAAGAAATAAAAGAAACATATGATAAACACGATGCAAAATTAAAACAAGGAGAAGAATATATGCGTGAGTCAATGCGAAAGGCAGAAGCAAAATACTTTCCAGATTTAGATCTGCGAAGCAGTTTCACTGATCAATCTAAAGACTTAGATCAATCTAATGACTTAGATCAATCTAATGACTTAGATCAATCTAAAGATTCAGATTTAGACTCAGGTTCATCTGATGATTTTGTCTATGTCCAAAAGCCTAAAACAAATAAGATTAGATGTGAAGATTGTGATGAAGAGATGGCTCGAAAGAATTATAACAGACACATTCAATCACTTAAACATAAAAAGAATGAGCGATTATATAATAGAAATAAAATTATTGAGAGTGCTAATGAGGATGGAATAAAAGTTACTAATAAAGATATAGAACAAAAGTTAGATGAGCAGTATACATGAAGTGGTTACACCAATACAGAAAAAGGAATAAAGTGTTGTGATAGTTGTGATATGTATCTTGATAATAATACTGCTTATAATAAACATGTAACAACATTAAAACATATGAACAATGTATGATTGGTTACTGGGGAAAAAGTAAAGAATGGGAGTAAGTTTGATTGTGTAATATGTAAGACAAGTCTGAGCCAATATAGTGTTGAACAACATTTAAAAACAAAGATGCATCTAGATAATGTTACAGGTAAGAGTAAAGATAATATATCTAAAGATCAACCAAGCAGCTTCACTGATATAACTGAAGGATATTGCAATATATGTAATACTAGATATAACAATAAAAATGAAGACAATGAATCAGAAGAACATAAACAAAATGTTAAACAGAAAAAACTTGATGATAAGAAGTGGAGAGATAAAGTTAATGAGTTAGGATTAGATCATAACATGAAGCATAATCAAATAATAATATCTAGTAGTAATTATGAAGATCCTAAATTCTTAAAAAAAACTGGAGTCATTGCATAACATACATCCCCATATTAAGTTTAACAACTTTGATGTAGTTAAGATTACAAAACTTACGGATGATACTCTAGAAGAAAACGAATTCACCTTTAGGTTAAGGACTAGGCAATATAATGGTGCACATGACTTGGATTTATTGAATGGGGAACTAGAGACAAGAATGCAGGAACGAGAAATGAATCAATCTGGATGGAGTATGCAACGATTCTTTAAAAGGACAATGTATATACATAGGTTTTATCCTAGTGGTGGATGTGATACTGAGTTACCATTCACATCTAGATATACTTTTAATATACATAATACTGATAATAAGTGTTTGCTATGGTGTCTAATTGCTTATCTACATTCTGCGCCACATAATCCCAGTAGAGTTAGTAATTATAATAAACCAGAATATATTAATGAGATAAAATTACCAATAGGAGTTACACCCCCATATGATTATTATCACTTAAAGAAAATACAAGAGCTAAATAAAGATAAAATATTATTCAATGTGTTTAATCTAAATGAAAATAAAACTATTAATCCTGTATTAATTAATCATAATGATCCTAAAGGATGTAATATATTATACTGGGATAATCATTACTTCCCATGTAAAGATGTATCATTCCTATTAAGAAAATCATCTAAACATATATGTTATCCATGTCTAAAATGTTGTGTATCATTTAGAACAGAAGATGCATTAAATAAACATTTAGAATTATATAATACACAAAAACATGTAGGAAGAAGAACATTCCATAAAGATGATTACCGAAAGTTTGATAAGTTCCATTATAAAAACAGAGTACCATTTGCGATGTATTAAGATTTTGAAAGTATAAAAAAAGATGGTAAACACATTCCTATTGCTTGTGGTTTATATATAAAAAGTGACTATCCTGATATATTAGAAGATAAGTATGAATGTAACTGTGGCGATGAAGTAGTTGATTGGTTTGTGGATAGAGTAGATCATTATAATAAATTATTTAAAGATATATTTAGTATAAATATTCCATTGAAAGAAGAGACTATTACTCCACTTACTACTACTACCTCAAGTTATTATTGTAATGAGAACTTGGGTGAAGACATCGTTAGAGATCATGATCATCTGAATGGTAAATTTAGAGGATATGCTCACAATAAATGTAACCTCCGAGCTAAGAACAATTTTGTACCAATGTATGCATTTAATTCTTCGAATTATGATAATCATCTATTTATAACTAAACTAGCAAAGAAGGTTAGACCTAAAGTATTAACTAAAACTGATGAGAATTAAAATAGTATTGATATGGGTTATGCTAAAGCATCAGATATGTTTAGGTTCTTCCATCCACTTAGCTTAGATGCTATAAGTAAAACATTGAGTAATGAAGAATGTATAACATTAAATAAATGTGGCTTAGAAAGACGTAAAGGTATATTCCCATATGAATGGTTTGATAGTATAGATGAACTACATGAAAAAACATTACCACCTAAGGAAGCATTCTATTCTAAGTTGAAACAAAGTGGTACTATAGATAAAGAATATAAGCAAGCAATTGATTGTTGGAAAGATACTAAATGTGAGACAATAAAGGATTATATGATGTTATCTCTTAAAACAGATGTATTGCTATCAGTTGATGTATTTGAGAAATTTAGAGCTATGTGTTTAGAATATTATGGAATAGATCCATGTTACACATACTCTACTCCTGGGTTAATCTGGTTGTGGGGGTTGAAATATACTAATGTTAGACTTAAGCATTATAAAGAAAATACAGTTAACATTTTTGATACAATACAACATGGTATTAGAGGTGGTTTAGCTTAAGTATTAGGTGATTGTCATGTAAAATGTATGAATAAACAGATAGATCCTGAGTATGCTGGTAAAGAGAATTATTTAAAGTATTTAGACTTCAACTCATTATATGCTTCTGCTATGGTTCAAGCTTTACCTACTGGTGAGATCAAAGAATGTGAAGATCCAGAAACTGGCTTAGCAGATACAGTATATACTAGATCTAGCTCTAATACTGGATATATCTATACCATTGATATAAAGTATAATGATGAGTTGAAACAGAAAACAAAGAAATATCCATTCTTTCCTGAAAAGACAAAAGCTAACATTAATCAGTTTACAGACTATCAAAATGAAA
Organism: Convolutriloba macropyga; assembly: GCF_964194025.1. NCBI lineage: Eukaryota > Metazoa > Xenacoelomorpha > Acoela > Convolutidae > Convolutriloba > Convolutriloba macropyga. The sequence goes on along the minus strand of NC_134471.1, from coordinate 81,746,821 downwards.
ATAAAAAGAAAGGATATAAACACAATGAGAAGTTAATGTTGAAGTTAGCGGATAAAAACGATTATGTAATTGATGGCGAGATGTTAGATTGGTATTTAGCTAGTGGTTTGAAGTTGGAAGATATTACAATTAAGCAAAAGTTAGAGTATAGTAAGAGTGAGTGATTAAAGCCTTATATTGAGTTTAAGATTCAGAAAAGAAAAGAAGCTAAAGCTAAGTGTGATAAATTTGGGGATGTATTCTTTAAGTTAATGAATAATGCCTTCTATGGAAAAACAATAGAGATTGTATATAATAGACAAGATGTAGAGTTAGTTAATGATGTAGATAGATATATTAAAAAAGTAGAAAATATTGGTTTCAAATATTCTGTAGAGTTTGATGATGATTTAGTAGCCGTACAAAAAACGAGAGGTAATGTTAAATTAGATAAGTTTAATTATATTGGATTTGTTATATTAGAAAAAGCTAAACTATTCATGTATAAAGCTATATATGATTACTTTGAAAAAGAATTAGATTGTAGTTATCATTACACAGATACAGATAGTATATTTATAAACATAAATATTCCATTAGATAAAACTATAGAAAAGGAAATGGATAAGATAAAAGATATTTTACATAAAAATGAGTTAAGTAAGATGAAAGATGAATTACCCAATGATACTATTATAGAAGCATGTTTCCTTAAAGCTAAAGCATATTGTTACAATACTGTTAAAAGAGAAGAAGAGAAAAAGTTAAAAGGTATAACTAAAGCCACTATTAAAAAACAGATTACAATTGAAGATTATACTAATGCTATATATGAAGGTAAAACTAAATTTGTAACTAATTATACTATTGATAGTAATAAACATCATGTAGAAACTAAAGAACAATATAAAATAGCTATTGATCCATTTGATGATAAAGGTATTAGAGATAGAAATGGTGAATTTAGGTTTTACCAGTGAAGCTGCTTCGCAGATAATTAAATTTTAAAAATGATAGCGAAATTTAAAGAAAAATTATAAAAGAGTGAAGCTGGTTTTTTATTCAAGTTTTTCGCAAGTTGGTTTTACGTGCTTTTTACACGGTCTCACTAGTTTTATACTAGTATCTGGGGACGTCCACTGGAGTCAGTGGGGATAGAACCCGAACTATCCATCTGATAATTGTTATTTACCAGCTTAACTCTGTACTAGTGGCTTGCACTAAGTGAGACAAAAAATGATAGATTTAAAATATAAAAGAAGTGAATATAGAGTAGTGGATATATAAAGTGAATTAGAGTAATGTGTATATGGGTACCGTATTGCGGCTCTATGTTGCGGAGGTACCCATATGCACATTACTTCCGAGTTGGAAGTGTTAGAGACCGTCATATTTAATAGTCCAAAGTGAACACCTTATTGAATACATATACAAAGCAAACTATTAGAACGAGCGGATCAAGCGCTTTAACTTTTTTTAAAAGTGACAAAAATATGTAAGATAAGAGGTGCATGCAATGAAATTACATAAATTTACCGCTTAATTTGTGGGGTTGGGATAAAACGAGGTAAGATAATGGGGGAATGGGGAGTAAGGGAGGAAATGTTAGATTTAACCCCATTAAAATAACCCCCCCCATCCTACATCTTTTTAACACTTTTTTTAGCGGTGAATTTATGTAATTTCAGCACTAGAGTAAGCCTACATAAAATCACCACATTTCGTCGCTAAAATATTCAATTTCACCGCTAAAAATCGCAAATCTTGCAAAAATTCAACCCTCATGTTTTACAGAAAGTAAAGTGAATTTGATTTAAATTCAAAACAAAAATCAAAGAAGTTATTGAGAGGTAGAGCAGTGGAAGAAAAAATGGCTGACTTGCAGGAGGTGAGAGCTTCGATACCGTGTAAGGACAATAATCTGTAGTTAGTGCTGACATGTGGTGAATTTTGTAAGTTCACCGCTTACTCTAGCGGTGAAATTACATAATTTCACCGCATTTCACCGCAAAATTATGTACAAAAATTGCGGAGAAAAAAACAACTTTTCACCGCTTATCTTACATATTTTCCCGATTTTTCTTCGACCCGGGTAATTGTCCAACTAGTCTGATAGTTTCTGCGTAATTTGGATTTCATAGTCAAAGCCCTATCTTTCACATGATTTTGCTTTCCGTAGACAATGAATTTTGTATAGTTAATGGTTTTACCGAAACAGTCATATAAGTCAGTTCTTTTCAGGAATAGGCCATGTGAAATTGAACTGCAAGCTATTGTAAGATCAAGAAACTTTTGTTTCGGTAAAATGTCAACACTTGACAACTTCAACTTCAGCAAAAGACTTATTTTTTCAATCTGATCCTTGAAAACTTTGTCGCTTCTGTCTTGTTCTGAATAATAAATACGTCACTTTTATCTCTAGTAGAAGCCTGCTCGACAATTTTCCATTCTCCATGACTTATGGATGAGTTCTTTAAAAACGAAAAATAGTTCAAACGTTGTGCTGCGCCTCAGAAGTTAATGAACCCCTCGATTGTAGCTTAAGTTATGAAGCCCATCCTTGTAGCGTGAGGAAAGATTGAAGCGTTATTTAGGTTTTGAAACAAGTCTCAACAATTTCAGCCGTAAAGCTTAATTGCACCAATTGTTATGTATAAATACATGATTTTTGTGATTGTTGTCCATTGGGCTAACCTTTGTACGAAGGGGTGAATATCGATCTTCACTAGAATGATCATATCATCCATCTCCAGAAAATTCACTGGAATCGGTTGAGTGGCCTTTGAGTCCACCTGTTTGCAGTAGTCGATTCCCTTCTGCTGGGTTTTTACTGGCATGCAAACATCTTACCATGTCTTGGGAACAAAAGCATTTCCCTGTAGTTTGAAACCCTCTGGGCACTGATTTGGTCATTTGTTTTTGAGCTTTCAATTAAGGGTAGAAATAGTATAACTTCCTATCTTTTTTTCTTTGCCATTGTTTTTAAGCGGTGAAATTTTAATTATCTTCCCTTAAGCGGTGAGAAAAAATCACCACTACCAAAAGAAAGCGTTGAAAAGAAAATGTCACCGCTGAAAACTGCAAATTAAAAAAAAATCACCTCATTAAGATTTGTGATAATTATTGTGATTAGATTCGTTGAACGTTTGTAAGATTTGCACTTTTTAGCGGTGAAACTCTTTCACTGCACTCAACGCTAAAAACTGCAATTCATTCACTTTTTTTCACTGCATTTCATTTTTTAGCGTTAAGAACCTGGCCCGGGTTGTGACTTTGCATCTCAGGATGGTGTCGGCAACCCAAGATAGTTATGGGCCAGAGGGACTGAAATGGTCCAGGCACTGAAAGAGTTATGGTACTGGTTTGTTTCTGGATACGGGTGGACTGAAATTATGCAAGCTCATAGTCTGAACAAAATTTTAGTTGCGTCACTGTCAGGCCCATGCCAGGGCGATAGCTTAAGTCCAATATGAAAAAGTTTTTTTTTTCTCGTTTCATAATTGAGAAAAATTTCATTCTCAACTGCGAGAAGGGCTGTCTCAGTTTTCGGTAAAACTTGCCATTTGCACTTAGACTTTCAATAATTCAGAGAAAAAATATCCCAAAAATTTGAAGCCGTGTCGGAATATTATTGGACGAAATTGAAATTAGTTTTTTTTTCAATTTGTTCAACGATAACAAAGAGAAAATGCAATGTCCTTTGTTTGGACCTACATAAAAGCAACTTAGTGAATTCAAATGATTTGCCTGAAAGAGAAGTTTTGTTGTGTTTTGCTAAAATGATTTTCAATTCTGAATTGTTTGGCTTTTGATTCTGCGTCAATAACCTCTGGTAAGTTCAATACAGTATGATTCCAAATTAAATAAACTTTGATGCAAAAAATAGCTACCGAGTAATAGCTACCGAGCTGCAGGTTATCCGCGAGAACTTTTTACCCCATTCATGACGTTTTAATTTTGCGATACAGATTATTGATTGAATGACTAAAGAGAGTTTGTACGGTTGGCTCTGGCCCGTACCTGACCATTAGTCTGTTTTTAGTGAGGAGCCCCCGGACTGTGACCCAGTTCAATCTAACTCCAACTCTAGCAAAAATTTACGGTCATTGAATCAGCTGATAAAAAAACTGTATTGCAAAAACTTCAGACTGAGTTTCACGCGACTAAAATGTGAAAGATCTTTTCATAGTTTTGATATTTTAGCAAAAGGAAAATTAAATTACAAAGGTATATATTACAAAAGTGTGTATTGTTACTACCGGAAGCGGAAGTTTTGAATCTTTGCCAAGGTTTGTTCAGGGGACTGATAATGATATCTCGAACCCAAGGTTCCTGATTTTGTCGAGATCTAGCCTAAATTAGTCGATTCCGTCTAAAATTTTTTTCACAGTTTGATATTTCAACATTTCAAATTCTTTTCATAGTTTTGATGTTTTAGCCAAAGGAAAATCAAAATTCAAAATTATATGTTAAAAAAGTGTGTATTGTTATCACCGGAAGCGGAAGTTTTGATTCTTTGCCAAGGTTTGTTCAGGGGACTGAAAATGATATCTCGAGCCCAAGGTTCCTGAATTTGTCGAGATTTAGTCTGAATTAGTCGATTCAGTCTAACAACGTGTCAAAGTTCTTTTCATAGTTTTTTGATATTTTAGCAAAAGGAAAAATAAATTACAAAATTATATATTACAAAAGTGTGTATTAATATCACCGTTAGCGGAAGTTCTAATTCTTTGCCAAGGTTTGTTCAGGGGACTGAAAATGATATCTCGAACCCAAGATTCCTGATTATATCGAGATCTAGTCTAGATCTAGTCCCCTGAACAAACCTTGGCAAACAATCAAAATTTCCGCTACCGGTGATAACAATACACACTTTTGTAATATACACTTTTGTAACTTAATTTTCCTTTTGCCGAAATATCAAAACTATGAAAAGAACTTCGAAACGTTAAAATATCAAACTATGAAAAGATTTTGAGACGGAATCGACTTATTTAGGCTAGATCTCGACAAAATCAGGAACCTTGGGTTCGAGATATCATTTTCAGTCCCCTGAACAAACCTTGGCAAAGAATCAAAACTTCCGCTTCCGGTGATAACAATACACACTTTTGTAATATACACTTTTGGAATTTAATTTTCCCTTTGCTAAAATATCAAAACTTTGAAAAGAAGTTTGAAACTTTGATATATCAAACTATGAAAAGAGTTTTAGACTGAATCGACTAATTTACACTAGATCTCGACACAATCAGGAACTTCGGGGTTCGAGATATCATCTTCAGTCCCCTGAGCAAACCTTGGCAAAGAATCAAAGATTCCGCTACCGGTGATAAAAATACACACTTTTGTAAAAATGCTTTTGAAATTTAATTTTCCTTTTGTTAAAATATCAAAACTATGAAATGAACTTTCACATTATGGTCGCGTGAAATTCAGTCTGAAGTTTTTGCAATACAATTTCTTTATCAGCTTAATCAATGACCGAACATTTTTGTTAGAGTGGAGATAAATTCTTTCGTTTTTTGAAAGAAAGAGCTATTACAATAAAAGAAATTTCAAATAAAATCTTCAAGTTATTTGTAATGTAACTATTATTTGACACTTTTCCTATTTCAGTGAACAGAGTTCTTTCAATTTTCTCAGTAGACAAGTCGAGTTGAATTTCAATTCAAATCTTTCGGAGTTTCTTCAACGTCAATCTGTTTAATTTTCGAACGTGTTATTTTTTGAAAAAAGCATGTAAATTGGCGGCCTTCTCAAGTTCTCAATAATTTTTGTATATTAGAGAGCTCCGTTTTTTTTTGTAACAACAGCAACAGTCAGAGAGAACTAGAAAACTAGAAGAACAAGTCAAGCGAGTTTCGGCATTGTACACAAATAAAATCACGAATAGCCGATAAATTTTCCTCTGCAGTCCAATCTGTTCGCTCTTTAACCGAATTACCGTGAAAAAAATCTATACTTTTCTTATACGCATGTTCTTTATTAATAATATAACTGTATTTTATATAGTTGCAGCAGAAGTAATTACTTTACGTAATACATGTACTTTTCTTTTTTTTTCATTTTTTGCCAGTCCAAAATGCTCGGGCCGAAGTCTTAAATTAAGTGCACGAACCGAAGTGAATAACAATCAGCAAAACGAACTATGTCGGTTTAAAAGACCTTTTTGCTAAAACAAACTCCGATATCACAAATAAATGCTTACTTGCTTCAATGGTAAACACATTTTGTATAAATTGCCTGAGCTTATTAGTCGTGGCTATCGAAAAAGCAAATGACTTATGGTTTATAACTATAAAACGTCCGATTTAGTTATTATTTACGCTTCTATTTATATAACCGAACTATTTCTAAAAAAGCTTTCAAGATACTTTTTGACATTTTTTTTAAGATTAGAGCTTCATTAATGTTTGTGAGCACCGCGTATTATTGGCGAGAAAAATAATTGCACACAATCACCCATTTCCCAGCTTGTACTTTGTTTTCTATGATGACCGCATTTTATTAATTAGACCTCAAAAATGGAATAATTTTACAACAGCATAGTTTTTTGCTTGTAAGAGAAATACTGCTCAAATAAATAGGTCTGGAGTTCTTTTTTGTCTGATTATAATTTTGACAATAATTTTCTAATTTTTTGTTAAATATTAGTGACTGGTTGTGAAAAAATTGCTAATGTTGCCTAATAAAAGGAAAGAAGCTCATATTTATCCTAAATCTTGTCGTCAACATCGCAATTTTTAATCCTCAACTTAAGGAATGACCAAGCTCGACCCCTATGTCCTATTACAGGATCTTGTTTGACTCAAACAGTACATGCAAATACTTTAGTTCAACTTAAATGTTTTTCTTGACCTAAGTTTGACCGAAGTTAGATGTCAAATTTAGCTTAGTCAATTTAAAAATTAGTTTCTAATGCTCGGGTTGAACGACGAAACAATCAGCAGCGATATCATTCCCAAAATAATAGCCGCACAGTTGTCACTTAGCATTTTTTTCGACCTTTTTTTGTTTTTGATATATGTCAGGAAAAACGTTTTAGAAGACTTTATTACTTTTGGCTGTCTGAAATCATTTGGCTGTCCGAAATCAAATAATTATTCAATATTCGGGTGCTAATTGAAAGAATAAATCTATTTAGATAACCAAAACTTTCAAATTCTCAGAAGCCAGTTTATAACTGTAAATGCCCATTCATTAGAAAAAGGCAAAATAATTCCTATCAAATTTAAATAATTTTTTAACCGTATAAAATTCAAAGTGATAGTTCTAGCGCAGACAAATAGTCAAACACGGACTGCACATAAAAACATTAAAGTTAAATGCCCTCTGACTACATTATCCAAAACATTTTCTCAATTTCCAACAAAATTTGAAATTATACAGTTTATTGGCTTTCAAATTTTTGTATGATTCCTCTGTGGTTTCTAAAAATTTTATTTGATCTTTTTATGACTACTAAGAAATCATACAAATCATAAATGACTTCGTATGATTAGTAAAAATTATATGTAACCGAACATGAAAGCAAAGAAAGCTTTATTTTCAGTGACCTGGGCGGTTATTTGGAAAAAAATTACAACGTGTGATTAATGGGGGGGACGGGGATAATTTTGAAAATTAATTGCTCGCTAAGGTGCGGAGGGGTTATGAAGCAATTATATTCACAAAGTGATTTCTAATATAGATGGTTAAAGGTTTTCCAATAGATGGTTTCCCGGGTAGCCATTTTTTGTAGTTTTAACGAAATGGATCATATTGGATATCAGCGAAACCGCACAATCGCACAATACCTCTAGGCATGATCCTCGTTTGAACACAGAGAAATCTTCATTATATTTGTACGAAATCAAAGAAACAGTTAAAAATTGTTGAAACATTTGGAGTGTTTGATTCGCTACCATGTTTCTTATAATAACAAAATGTGTTCTTCAACAAAAAACAGTAGGAAAGTGCAATGGCAGTTTAATTTAATAGCTGATGTTTGTTTTTTTTGCATTCCGACCAAATGTTACTGACATTTAAAACTGCCTTCAGAAGAAGCTGATAGAATTAAAATTGAATCAACAAAACCGAAAAAAAAACAGAAGTTATTGAGAAATTTGAAAGTGTTTTAACTTAACATTTTTAATTTTTGGTTCAAGTGAGACATTTGCAAAATAATTTGAGGAATAAACGCAAAACTTTTTCTGGAAAAAATCAACTAGATACAATTTATTGTGCAGGGAATCTATATCAATGATGAACCAATCAGCAGCGCTATCATTCCCAAAATAATAACCGCACAATTGTCACTCAGCATTTTTTCGACCTTTTTTGTTTTTGATATCTTTTATGAAAAACGTTTCAGAAAACTTTATAATTTGTGGCTGTCTTTTAAATCTTGGTAGAGTGAAAACTATTCAAGAATTAGAGCATATGCTGGAGGAGCTATGGCTCAATCAGGTGTCCTTTTTACGGAATTTGTTTCTATTTATTGATATGATTATATTGTTCGATTCCGTGAATAAATTCAATTATTATTTTTTTTATTTAGAAAAGCAATGAAACAAGGCTGATTCTCCGGAGAAATTAAAATCGTGTTAATAATTTCAGGCGCTATTCAAAGGGATCTCGTACTCAGATCCACATCGAATGTGTATTTGTTCATCTGTAAGGATCTAGGCCTTATGTGTTTCATATTGTAAATCATAAACAAATTAGATCATGAAAATTCGAATTTGCCTCCAGCCGTGTATACAGCATTCATTGGTGTTTTTTTCTCTCGTGATAATAAAGAAGTCATGTCCACGTGGGGATAAAACGTGGACATGACTTCTTTATTATCATGAGTAAAAAAACACCAATGAATGCTCTATGGACCGCTTGAGGCAAATTCTAATTTTCGTGATCAAATTTGTTTATGAGTTACAACATGAAAAACATGTACAAGAAACTGTTATCTTTTCAAACTTTGCTTGGGTTTAATGAGAGAACATATCGAACATATTATATTTGGAAAAGTGTTTGTAAAGTTTCTATTACTGGTCGAAATTTCTTGTTTTGTTTAATGAACAGGGCCATATATGATTTCATTCTGACCATGGTGGAACTAATGTACTGAGGAGACAGACATAAGTATTTGTGGTTAAGAAACTAACGGTCCCCGTCTGAGGGGACCGTTAGGCATATGACCCTAGTTGGAGAGGACAAAAATCAAAGATGATCTTGTTATGACACCTATGTAAACATTACGAAATTTTGTGGTGACACCGAAAGAGTCTCGCAATAACTTCGCTGAGACTATCATCAACAACAAACAAGATAAAAACTTAGAAGCGATTAAAGCAATTATTATCCCTGCACAAAATCTAAGGATCTTTTATGATCCTAATAAAAGTCCCAAGGAATCAATTGTGAACCTAGAGTGACATAAAAAAACACTTTAGTTTACTAGGTTGACACCGGAAAGGTCTTGTAAAATGATCGCAGCAAATATGATCAACGAAGAATTCAAAAAGGATTGCAACTTAGCGAGTTTAAGCAAGAGTGATTGCCTTCTACAACGAAATCATTGATTTTCAAATTCTACGCCTACTTTAGTCGTAATTCTGAATAACTACTATGCTGCTGGTAAAAACTAACAAACTAAGAAATACACGTTTTGATTTTAGTTCATCATTATGCTGTTGTTACTTCAAAAAGCTTTCCTTCTTCAACCTAATTTGTTTTTGAATATCTGTCATTAAATACAGTTCGCAAAAATTATGTCAAAAATCATGTGAAAATCTAGTCATTTCAAAATCTAGTCATGTTAAAAATCATTAAAAAAGTGTAAAGACTCGGCAAGAAAAATTCTGATTGCCTATAAATTATCTTGAAAATTTACAGTACACAAGAAGTAGGAACGTTTAAAATTCCCAGACGCTCTTCAAAATAATCTGTTGCTCATATCCAAACCGGATGTCCATATGAGCAAACATTTGTTCTTGGAATCAAAATGCAACTTTTCTTTTGTTCACCAGTGATCCTCAAATAGTAAGTTGATTGGTCATCAATAAAGTTCCAAGGTACTTCTTAGTCTAAACGAACTACGTCACTGAATTTACGAATTATAAATTCAAGTCATAACCACAATCAAATTTACAAATTGCTGTTTTCTCTAAACGTTTTTCTTTTATTCCACACGGTTGTTTCACATCGAGAAATTACCAAACTCGAACAAGCAATACTGAAAAATTCGAACAAGCAATACGAAAACGTTTTTTAACCAACTATGTGTACAATGGGAATGTTTGCCTAATTTTTATCCATCAATAGTTTAGCATCAATCTGCACATAATAAAAGTGGCATAAAATAGTGGCAGAAAAAGATAGACTAGAGTCAGAGCAGAATTTAGCCACAGTTTCGAAATTTTGCAGCTCTTATTGGACATTGATATGAGTAGTGAGAAACCAGTACACCTGAGGCCACTTTTTGGCACATTTTCCCCAAACATGTTCGATCATGCGCGCGGATGAAAAGTTCTTGGCAATTATTCCCTGTATGTTAGAATTGTTGCCTGAAATTGTAAAAGACTTACCTTAAATCGATTTTGAACGTGGCAGGTTTATAAGTTTACAAGGGATATTTACACAAACTCCGCGTTATCATGTCTCTTGACGGTTATTTTAAGAATCAGAGGATATGAAATTAAATTTTTTTTTGAAGGACGGATTAGAAATTTTGAATTTCTTATTTCTTGTTAGAGAGGAGTACGAAAGGATATTGAATTAATGAAGCAAGGTTAAGAACAAACAATAAATTATTATTAACAAACATCTAATAAAAATATAAGACACAATATTCTGTTTTAAGTCATTGATTAAAGTTTTATATATGTACCCGTTTAAAACTGCTTCTCCGTCAGCATCTTCTTCTGCATCTACTTGTGTTGTATGGACATCTGGATATTAAAAATAGAAATGCACGATTAGAAAGAAGTCATTGTAATCCCCTGTTAGAGCTGTTATTGTCGCAAGAAGCTCCTGCGCGGAACAGTCGCAGGTTGTTGTATCTCCTGGTCAATACTTCTTGAGACTCCCAACCAGGGTGGAGTCGGGCAGCTATCCCCTATAAAAGCTGTTATTGTCACAAGAAGCTCCTGCGCGGAGCAGTCGCTGGTTTTTGTATCTCCTCGTCGATACTTCTTGAGACCCCAACCGGGGTGGAGTTGGGCAGCTATCCCCTATAAAAGCTGTTATTGTCACAAGAAGTTCCTGCGCGGAGCAGTCGCAGGTTTTTGTATCTCCTCGTCAATACTTCTTGAGACCCCAAACGGGGTTGAGTTGGGCAGCTGTCCCCTATAAAAGCTTTTATTGTCACAAGAAGCTCCTGCGCAGAGCAGTCGCAGGTTTTTGTATCTCCCCGTCAATACTTCTTGAGACTCCCAACCGGGATGGAGTTGGGCAGCTATCCCCTATAAAAGCTGTTATTGTCACAAGAAGCTCCTGCGCGGAGCAGTCGCAGGTTTTTGTATCTCCCCGTCAATACTTCTTGAGACTCCCAACCGGGGTGGAGTTGGGCAGCTATCCCCTATAAAGGCTGTTATTGTCACAAGAAGCTCCTGCGCGGAGCAGTCGCAGGTTTTTGTATCTCCTCGCCGATACTTCTTGAGACCCCAACCGGGGTGGAGTTGGGCAGCTATCCCCTATAAAAGCTGTTATTGTCACAAGAAGCTCCTGCGCGGAGCAGTCGCAGGTTTTTGTATCTCCTCGTCAATATTTCTTGAGACTCCAACCGGGGTGGAGTTGGGCAGCATCATCAATTTTTAACGCTTGCTGGACAAGCGTTGCTTCTTTGCAGGCGGCTCTTCCTCTGCTTCGAAATCAATATATGGACATCTTGAGGACGGCTTTTTTTGGAGCTGCATCAAAATCAAATATTTCTTCCTCATCCAACTCAATTTGAGAAGTTTTCCAGAACCCAGGATCAGGTGGTGAAAAGGTTTCTTCAATCTCAGTATCAAGTTGTTCAGTTAAATCTCTGGTGGTTTCACATTCACTGATCTCAATATAGGACTTTAGAGGTTTTTCCAAGGTCTGTTTCCGCTTATGACCAATTTTGTAGTGTCCATACGCGTATGAGCTTATACCGTCACTCAGATAGCAACGCTTATCATCAAATGCACTCAAAGCAATTTTGTTAGACTCTGTTATGTTGAGAGTGTGTTTGTCACTAATTATAGATTTTACTAGTTTTCTCAATGGTGATTTTGATTTGAGCACATCTTTGAACTTATCATGATGAAGTCTCTTTTTTCACATGTTTGCTCACACCCTTGGCACCTTGTTTGACTTTCTGCAAAATTTTTACAGAGTAAGCTTTTGGTTTCAGAAAAACTGCTTCCATCACAATGTCACCATTCAGCTCATCTGATAATTTAAGTGGCACTTTTTTGTTCAAATCACTATGTAAATGATGATCCTTGGGGTAATCACTCAAATCAAGTACGTGTTTCAGCTGTTTAAGATCTTCGTAAATGTCATCCGTCTCAATTTCATAAAAGAGAGAATCAGTGTCACGATACATCACTCGAGCTTTTTTGTCAAACAAAGGCCCCATTTCTTCATAACGAAACCTGATATGTGCAGTTTTGAAAGATCCAAAATAGCAGCACCCAGATAAGTTGGTTTATTCCACCTGATCTCTTTCTGGCTAAGAGTGATCACAACAAGGTTCTCACGAAATATAGTGAACTTCCCAAAATTGTACTTGTTGCAATAAAATTTTGCTTTCTCCTCATTTTCAACAAATATCATCTTGTAACGACATCTCAAATTTTCCATCGTTTTTCCAAAGCATGAATTGTTCAACAGTTTGAAAAAATTCTTTTCAAAGGTGCCGATACCGGGTTGTTGTCGCAACTTTGTATTCTGCTCAATATAACACTTCATAAAATCACTCTGGTTGAACTTCAGAGTCTTATGTAGTCTGGTTACTTGGAGCCCCTGTTGACAAAAAAATTTCAGAACTGAAAAATGACATACATAACTCTGCTTTGACTGAAGCGTTTCCAGAAGCTTTGGGATATGACTGGTCTTGTTTCCCAATTCTACTTGATACTGAGAAAGCATCTCAGTATCGATTTTTAACTTCTCAGCAGCCAGAGGGAAATCATTGTGACAGTCATGTAAGTTGCTAGGATAATTCAGATCAACCATTACAAAGTACCCAACATCACTTTCGTCAGATGTTTGCATGATCTTGTCCAAACTGATGTTTGACCATTCAAATCCTCCGGTTGGCAGTTTTTTCATCATTGTTCCACCGTATAAGTTAACGACATCCAGAAAAAGTCCATACGTACTTGGTTTTTCTTCATCAAAGTCATGCAAGTATTTGTTGTTAGCTTTCATATATCGTTTTTCACCAATTCCATTCAATCCTCCACGGATGGCTCTCTCACAAAACAACAGCATCTCTATATCAGAGAGCAAGTCCAGTTTAACTTAAGTTGTTTTCAGCATAGCATCCCATGAAATATTAGGTGCACTATAGTATTGACAGGGGTCCAATCCATTTACTTGATCAAAGAGTCTCCGGCATTTTTCAAACACGTCAACCAGAAGATTGACATCAGTTTTGAGATACAACATGAGATAGTCACCAAAGTTTTTGCAGCCAAACTTATTCCAAACTTTGTTAGCATGCTGAACGTCCTCCTCAGAAACATCAATTTGACCAGGCAATGAACTTATCCACTGATCACCACATTGAGGCAACAATTTTTCAGAGAGTTTCTCAAAGTTATCGAGAAACGAATATGGAAAAACTCCTTTCTTTTGCAAAATGTCGCAATTTTTTTGGAAATGTTTAGATAATTGACAATAGTCCTTTGTTTTGAGTGTTGTAACCAGAGTGTCAAGACTCCCGGATAGAAAACGATAGCTGTCAAGGAAACGAAATTCTTCATATAGTAGCTTGTCATCTTTGCTTTTACCAACGGGAACAAAGAATGAGAATGAGATGCATGTCTCACTGTTGCAAGGAATGACTGTCAATTTTTCTTCCGATTGGATTTCAATGTATTTCAACAGATGATGTGCGTCATTTTTACTAAGGTTGTGGAAAAAAATAGGCGTAAAAGTCTGCGTACGAAGCTTAAGATTGCAGCTGTTGTGTGCAAGTCCGTAGATTTCACCAGTTAAGTGATCATGATGGATTACTTTTTCGCCGTTCGGATACATCTGACAAATAACACATCTTTTACCCTGATCAATCATTCTCATTCGTTCTGCATAAGATATTATGAGGCGTGTATGTCTCTGTTTTCTCTCAGAAATAGATTTGGCGTTCTCTCTGAGCCACTGAAAAAACTCTTCGATGCATTTCTCACCTTCAAAACTGTAATAATCACTTCCACCAGTTTTATCAACAGCACAAAAACCTATTGCGCAAGGATTCTGAGTTTCTTTGTTCAAGGTGTAGCTATTATCAGGATTCTGGCGGCAGATGTCATGCTTAAGGCTGACGGCCTCTGTGTCGGCATAAATCACTAAGGGAAATAAAAACGTTTTATGCCAATTTGTTAAATCAATTTTTGAGTCTTCCGTTGGCAGAGTAATACCAACAGCTTTATGCTCCCCACATAAATCCAAATGTTTTTCCAGTGTTATGTTGTTTTGAAATCCGTGAAGGCAACGTTCGCAAAACTTGTATCGGTGGTGTTCTTTACCGCAGAATTGGCGGGTCATGAAAGCGTGAAAGTTTGTGATCAAACAGTAGTGGCTGATCAGTCCATCGGTCAGCAAAAGCAAAGGAATAATTTTATGGGTTTTTATTTTAGACAAGTAAAGCGGCAAAATTATGTTTTTCTCGAAACCAAAAACATTCATTCCAATTTTGTTTTGCTTTTCAAACTTTGGAACATCGGTTAAGGACATGGGGAACTCGGTATTATCAAATTTTAGTTTGTGCAAATTTGGCTTGTATTTGTTTTGCCGTTGTTTATGCTCCTTCTCTGGAAACATTGCTGCAAGCACTGAGTATGCAAAACATTTGTTGTCATTGTTTCGAATATTCAGGAGAAAATGGTTTCCAACTAAAGCGGATGGTGTAGCAATATAACTGCTTCCTCTGATAGGTTTAAATTTGTTAATGTTAATATCCAAGTGATTAATTTTCTGAACAACACATCCCTTTCCACCGGTTGAAAAAATTTCGATTGAATTGTTCATTTGATCAACCATTTCAAAAATTTCATCATCTGATAGTTCTGATGTTAGAACTTTCGACTCTGTGTTTGCATGACAGCCAACTTTGGTATCATCTGTTGGTTTCAACATCTGTACAAAAACAGAGAGTTGAATTTTCAAAGGTCCAAGCTCTGCTATTTTGTTTCTCACATATAATTTAAGGTTTTCGAGATGCTCCGTAACAAAGGTGAACACATCAATTTGGTTGTCCGCTTGTATCCTGAACGACTGAAGAAACTTTCCAATAACCTGTTTCTCTTGTAGCTCCAAACTGCATTCAGTCTTCTCGCAAAACCTCTGGGTGAGTACCATGAGCGCCTTCCTCATGTCTAGCACACGATGAAGTGTTGCCATAAATTTGTGTACAATGCTTGCACTTTGTGTACGTCTGACATCCATGAACTGTTTTTAAATGGCGAATTACACTTCTGCTCTCTGTGAATTTGCTACCACAAACTCCACAATCATAGTTTGCTGTTTTTTTTGCTTTATATTATGCTCCTTCTCCATATGTTGCAATAACTTCTCTTTCCTGCTGTACTTCTTCGAGCACTCGTCACAGTTGAAAGTCTTCATCTAAAACAAAAAGGTATATTAATATTTGATTACTGAATAACACTTTGAAAAAATCTTCTAAATAGACTCGTCCACGGATCATCTATTGTAACTTATATCATATAAGGAATACAAGGAATTTAATCACTTAACCTATTCACTTAAGATTCCTAAGAAATACTATCTATGAAATCAATGATCTTGACCTTGTATAAGCTTTTGTGGTTTTAAAATTTTGTGAGCTCACCTGATTGAAATTCACTCTAACACAATTAATCTTGGACACAATAGGTGTACACTTGATTTAAAAAATTCCGAAAAATTGAGCCAGCTTTTTTTAGAGAAGAATCAGTAATTTAAGAAAAAGCGATTATATTTAGACGTTTCGCTTGGTATTTTTCTATCTTTAAACTGCTGTTAAAAAATTTTGTTTTATTGAGAAAAATAGAAACTTACACTTCTCTTTTGTTTGAAATATTTTGCCTGCCTGAACTATTTTGCCAAAAATTAGTTTGGAACACATTTTGCTTGACTCCAATCAAAGCGACTGGTTCGCAGTTGTTGAATGCTTCAAAATGATTTATCTAAATAAATAACTTGCTTTTATAGTTTTAGTTTGTTTTCTAATTTTTTCCATCAAATATTTACATGTATCAACTTTTTTTCTGTTTGGTTACGGGTAAACCTCTTCAATGAAGGGAAAACTTTACCGTTTGAAAACTTTTTTACTTTAGTTTTTTACAGGTGATCCCAAATTCTGGCAAATATTAGTTGGGAATGCAGTTTTTATGGCAAAAAAATTACTTTCAAAAATACTGGGCTTATACTGATGAGATAATCGGAGATTGAAATACAAAAACTTGATAGTCCTCCGTTTTGTTTTCCGAAATTTGGTGGTTTGTTTTAGTTTAGGATTTAAAAAAAGTCGGAAACTCATTATATTGCAACAACTTGCAACAACTAGATTGTATATTATAGGATTAAGCTTGTTTCCATAAAATTTTTGGTGTTAAGTTTTTACAAGTCAATACCAATTCATTGAGAAAGAAAAAAGAACGACTGATCTGTAGTTGTTGAAAACTTCGAAATTAATATTTTTAAAGCAAGGAATGTTTTTATTGTACTCTTGTCTCTATGAAATCTGTTTAAATTTTTGCGTGTGGAATTGATTTTTCTACTTGTGTGGACTCAGTGGACCTAGGCTAAAATCAAGATGAGGAACTAATGTTTTTTATGGCAGGTTTGGCAATTTGTTATAATATACTTCAGTTTTATATTTGAATAGAAACTCGCTGCATAGTTGCTTAAAGTTTTGAACTGATTTTTTCTGCTTGATTTTTGTGGGTTGCTTTTAAAACTGTAAGACAAATCCTTCATTTACAGACAAATAGTTATCTATAAAGTAAGACAGAATCAAATCGTTGGTAATTTGGGTTGCTTTTTTAGTGCTTTTGAAGTTCAATAACAATTTTGATAAAAGCAATTTCTAGATGCAATATCACAAAAAATTGACTGAATTTTCAAAATTCATGATTGTGACCTCGGTGTTCAAAAAGAATTTTCACACAAGTCAACTGAGAACATTTTTGTGGTTGACGAACACAATTATTTCAACAGTCAACCAAAAGTTGACACTGAACAGCAAATCAAGTTTTACATATCAAATTTCATAGCACACTAATTTATTATCGTACTTTGCAAAAAACAGGATAACGAATATTAGCAAAAGTTGACGAAAACCGAACACATTAAGAAAGCGTTGAAATCCACATAGTTGTCTTAATTTCTTTTCCAAGAAAACAAATGTTCTTCAGTTTTGCTTCATCTGGTAAAGTTATCATAATTTTCGAGTAGATTGTAAAAAAAGCTGTATAGTTTCTTGAAGCAGAAATAAGCTACATTAATATAGCATGGGAAAAAATTGGCTTTTTTGGGTAACGCATAGCATAATTTACCTTGCTGATCTTTGTCATAACAATCAACATTCTGTTTTTGTTCAGTTTATTTTGTCAGTTTAACAAAAATTTGACCTTGCAGATCCCCGCGCTCAGAATGATATAATGTAAAACAGATGCTGAAACTTTTCGTTTATTACGAAATATGCAACTATTATCTAACTTTTTTTTCGGTTCTATAAATTGGTTGAAAATTAGTGTTACTACAGATACATATGTAGTACAAAACGTTCATAGTTCATACTGTAATTTTGACAAAATTCATGTTGTTGATTTTTTTTATTCCGTTCTGCCAAACGAATCAGCACTCTAAAATAAATACTTTTTCAACAAAAGTTTCTGAACGTTTTTAGTTTAGTTTTTCATTCAAAAACAAAGTTAGAGAAACTATTTCTTAGTTTATGACATCTAAAAAGAACTAGTTTGCATCTACTGACTGCTGGAAATGTTTATTAACTGTTTAAGGATGGTTTTAAAAACAACCTCAAAAAGTTTCATGAGCAGTTAATTATTGATAAGAAACTTTTGCTAATGTTCACAAATATTTATCTCAAACTTTCTTTGATTTTAAGTTTTTGAATAGATGATCTCTTTGGTACGTTTTTATTCTCATATAAGTTTCACAGCTGTAGAGCCTCTAGGAAGAAATTTAATTTGTTTAAATATAATTGAAAGTCTCTAGAAATGCGCATAGCGGTTTTTCTGACCTTTGAAAACTTTCTGTTAAAAATTTTATAAAAAATTTTACCTTCTAGAATTGTTTTTGAATTTTAAATCTTTGATGACTCATTGACACGTTTTGAAATCTTTCTGGACAATTTTAGTTATGTCTTAGAGTACTAACAGATTTCAGTCGGAAATTTTGGTTGCAATTAATGTTTGTAAACGGCCAACAATAAATAGATCAGACTATTAAGGAGTATTTTGTGCTTTTTGGGACCGTTATTTTTATTAAGTAGAATGACGTTTAGCCTGCAGAATAAGTTTAAACGAGAAATCTTTGCTATGTTTGAGAAACTTTGATTGAATGACAGGTTTATTTCGATATTTGCTTTATATGTCTCAAATAAGAAAATTTTGGTGTCAATCCATTTTTTTTCACAATTGTGAAGTGAGAGAAGTTTTAACAAAAGAGCTTTTGGAGAATCTTTTGGCGACTTAATTTTTAAAACTGAATGACTTTTTACCTAAGGAAGTTTCCATTAATTAAACTGTTTGTATTTCTCGTACACGCAATAAAAATGTTCAGTTGACTTTTGATTACTCATATACAATTTGTAAGTGTAAAATTCATATCTTTTAAAGTACTTTCGCTTCCCTATTGTGATAACTTTTTATTTGGATTTTTTTCTCTAGGACTTGTACATTAGGAGGAAAAAAATGATGTACAATTGACCTTTGATGACTCATACATATGTTATATGAGCGAAACTTGTTTTGTGTTATTTTTCACTAATGGAACAACTTTTCCTTAAGAAACTTTTTTCTAGGACTTGTACACTAAGAGGAAAAAAAAGATGTACAATTGACATTTGATGACTCATATATATGTTGTGTGAGCAAATTTGATGTTTTTTAAAGTAATTTTGTGTTAGTTTTCACTAATGGAACAACTTTTCCTTTAGAAACTTTTCTCTAGGACTTGTACACTAAGAGGAGAAAAAATGATGTACAATTGACATTTGATGACTCATATATATGTTATGTGAGCAAAATTGATGTTTCATAAAGTAGTTTTGTGTTAGTTTTAACTATTGGAACAACTTTACCTTAAGAAACTTTTCTCTAGGACTTGTACACTAAGAGGGAAAAAATTGATGTACAATTGACCTTTGATGACTCATACATATGTTATGTGAGCGAAATTGATGTTTTTAAAGTGGTTTTGTGTTATTTTTCACTAATGGAACAACTTTTACTTAAGAAGCTTTTCTCTAGAACTTGTATATTAAAAGGAAAAAAATGATGTACAATTGACCTTTGATGGCTCATACATTTGTTATGTGAGCAAAATTGATGTTTTTTAAAGTCGTTTTGTGTTAGTTTTCACTAATGGAACAACTTTTCCTTAAGAAACTTTTCTCTAGGACTTGTACACTAAGAGGGAAAAAATGATGTACGATTGACATTTGATGACTCATATATATGTTATGTGAGCAAAATTGATGTTTCATAAAGTAGTTTTGTGTTATTTTTCACTAATGGAACAACTTTTACTTAAGAAACTTTTCTCTAGAACTTGTATATTAAAAGGAAAAAAAATGATGTACAATTGACCTTTGATGACTCATACATAAGTTATGTGAGCAAAATTGATATTTTTAAAAGTAGTTTTGTGTTGGTTTTTACTATTGGAACAATTTTTCCTTAAGAAAGTTTTCTCTAGGACTTGTACATTAAGAGGAAAAAAAATGATGTACAATTGACCTTTGATGACTCATACATATGTTATTAAAGCAAAATTGATGTTTTTTAAATTAGTTTTGTGTTAGTTTCAACTAATGGAACAACTTTTTCTTAAGAAACTTTTCTCTAGGACTTGTACATTAAGAGGAAAAAATGATGTACAATTGACCTTTGATGACTCATATATATGTTATGTGAGCAAAATTGATGTTTTTTAAAGTAATTTTGTGTTATTTTTCACTAATGGAACAACTTTTACGTAAGAAACTTTTCTCTAGGACTTGTATATTAAGAGGAAAAAACTGATGTACAATTGACTTTTGATGACTCATACATATGTTATTAAAGCAAATTTGATGTTTTAAAAGTAGTTTTGTGTTAGTTTTTACTATTGGAACAACTTTTCCTTAAGAAACTTTTCTCTCGGACTTGTACACTAAGAGGGAAAAAAATGATGTAAAGTTGACCTTTGATGAATCATATGTATACTATGTGAGCAAAATTGATGTTTTCCGACTACCTTGTTTCAATCCGTGGATGAGTTATATAGGTTGAAATGTTGGAGGAGCTACATGAAGACAAAAGAAGTTTAACTTACTTTGCACAATTTTTCTGTTTTGAACCACTCCTCTTGCTTAGGGATTCTTGATGCGCTCTGGTGATAGACAAACAAAATGTTGTTTCTCTGGTTTCCAGATGTTCTCTTTTTTTGATTCCTTATGCCAATTTGTTTTTGAAGCGCTCGGATTTCAAACAAGGATTTTTCCGATTATTGTGTCTTTGTATTTTCTCCAACCAAAGTGACAAGATGTTGTTACACCCAACTGTTCTTCTTGACACTACTCTTTTTTCTGATAGATCCTTTAAAACTAAAACCAAGATGTTTCTATACTTTTCGGATTCCTCAAGGACCTAACTTCTTAGTATAACTTCAACCGATGATTTCTTTTCAAATGATGAATTAACCTGATCTAAATTGCGGGGGGTAGAAGTTACTGTCAACTTGTGTTCTTTTTAATCGAAGATTGTCTTCCCTGTCAATTGGTCTTCGCTGGACAAAACAACAGTTGATGAGGTCAAAGTTTCAGTAAATTATTATCTTTCAGAATGCTTTTTTTGTTCCTTTTTTATATAAATTCTATTGAAGAATAAATTACTTCCTTTTATCGTGTTCGAACTTGTTGTTTTCGGATACGAATTTCGTCAAAACGTAATACGTCTGAATCATATGGCTTATTGTGTAATAAATGAAAGGGAAGTCTATTAACAGTCTGAGCCAGACGAGTTCGAGTTTGAGTTTGTGTTCTAAAAATAGCCATTAGGTAATAATTTCATCAGAAAGTAGAACGCTTCCTACCCAGACGTTTCACATGTAGTTAAAAAACAAAATCTTCAACGTGAGACTGCATACGCAATACCAATACATAGATTATTCACATTAGACACCCAGAATTCTGCTACTGCGCAAAAGTGTTCACTGGATTTATAGCCCGCATACGTTTGTACACAAAAAATCTTCTTCACAGGGTTTAAATATCCCTTATAAATTTATAAAATTGTGTGCTTCAAAGTTGCGTATGCAGGAATTGACCCTTATTACGCAATACCAATGTGTAGTTTATTCACATTAGAAGCCCAGATTTCTACGCAAAAGTGTTTATGACAAATATAGAGCGGATTTAAAGCCCTTAGGCATTTCCCGGGTTTACAGACAGTATTCTCCACAGTTTGTTTATTTACCTTATTAAAGAGGCAAGCCAACATGTCCTGTTCAAAAACGTAAGTCTATTAAATTTTCAGGCAACAATCCTAACATACAGGGAAAAATTGCCAAGAACTTTTCATCCGCGCGTGATCGAACATGTTTGGGGAAAATGTGCCAAAAAGTGGCCTCAGGTGTACTGGTTTCTTACTACTGATATGCTATGAAGCTGTCGTTATCACATTGTATTTTGATTGAACATTGCTTGCTATTAATAATAATAGTGCGTAGGTTTTTTGCATTTTTTGCATTAAATACAAATCATTTTTTTTTCTTCATATGGGCGATGCTTTATGAGGAACTATGGAGGGCAACGTTTAAAGGGAACTTTCATTGCAAGAAAGTTAGGCATCGTTAGTGATATCTTTAGAGATGAGAGGTTGCGATTATGAATGTGCAGTCCTTCTTTGCAAAAACATTCATAACTGTAGAAGCCATTTCGATGACTACCCGGGTAGTGAAAAAGCATAGAGATACCAGCATGGCGGTGCTGCTCAACTTGTGCAGTTCCGAGGTCAGAGTTAACATTTCTCGTCTAGATTGGATGTTAGAAAGTTGTGAGGAAAAGTCAACTTGGATTGCATTACGTTTAAGCTTTTTTGCTTAATTAAATTCTACAAAAAATCTAAACTATGAGAACAGTTATTATCGATAACGACAATGTTCTTATGGTAAGTGCGGGATCCAGTGAATCTCAAAAAACGATCTTTTTTTCAGTGTGATACCTAGAGCTACCCCTGACCCTCGGTTCAAAAAAATACCTGGTCTAAAAAGTTCGCAAAGACTTAATGTCTCACCTTCAGTTCAATAACTGCTCTACAAAAGAAATGCCGAAAAACGTCTCTGATTGTTTCGTCTTGGACAACGACTCTAGCGAAGGTAATTTTTGACGAAAAACAATTTGCAAGTTTTATTATTCGGATGACATCGAAATTGAGTCTGGTTTGACGGTTCAACTGTTCTAATCTGTTGATTGTTCAGAAAAGAAAAAACAAAATAATGGGAAATCTATTCAGTTCAGTTACTCAAGAGCAATTGAACTGCTAAAACAACTCATAATTAATAAAATAATAATAATAACAAATAATAATAATAAATAAGAATTAACATAAAAGAGTGGTTGTAGAGAGTAGTTGTAACAGTGTAATTGCTCTTGAGTATCTGATCTGAAGAGAACTGCCATTTTTGGTTTTGCTGAACAATCAAAAAATTTTCTTTGAAACAGCTGAACCGTTCAGAGTTACGAACAGAAACTTATGATTTAGCAACTTGTGAGCCGTGCGGATAATAAACCATTTACTTTGAGAAAAATCAAATCAGGGCTTTGGGTTCAGCAGATATTTATTGCGACCTGAACTATCGATATTTTTTATTCCCTAAAATCAAGCAATATTTAAAATAATACTTTCTCAGACAATAATACTTTCTCAGAAGAATACTTTCTCGGACATCAATAGACAATCTTCTCACTCAAAATATTGGTGAACCCTGCATCCACATTTGTTTCAATATCTCAGCAAAAGAGTTCATGCTACCTTCGCGACATTAGAGTTAGCGTAATAGGGACCCAGTTGAACAGTAATCGCTGCTCTACAGAAACTTCCAGCTAAAACAATGCTTATAATTTAGCTCACTAAAGAACACCCGAAGTCGAGGTGTCACGGCTAAAAATCGCTAAAAGATGTAAGATTTGCGGTGAATTTGTGTAAAAAGCGTAAGATTTGCGCTCAATGCGATCAATGCGGTGAAAAAATCTTTTCACCGCTAAAATCGCAAACCTTACAAATGTTCATCTCTAATTTCAACGCTTATCTTAAATTCACAGGAAATATCTTTAAAGTAACCCGGACCCTAGTGCCAGGACATTTCAGCGCTGAATCCTTACATTCCCATAATAATTCAGAAAATCAGTTCTGAATCAGTACATTTGCAGTCCCTTTATAGGTTTTTATGGGCAGGACAAATTCAGAAAAAGTTTTTAAACCATGATTTTGTACTTGACAGAATCGAACTTGATTTTTACCATGATCAGACTTAAATCATGCAAAATTGAATTTTTTGATTGTAAGAAAAAAATACAATCATGACGGAATCGCATTAAAATGCATGAAAACTGGCGTCCGTCCCTAGAAGAAATATAACGACACGTACCACATTAAACACCATCAATCTTCACAAGACCTTAAAAATCGGATGCGGTTTGAAACTCTGTTGCCCACATCTGTGGACGGTGAATTTGTCACTTCGTGTAGCGTCTGCATTGGAGAGAAAACACCACTGTTCGGAGGTCATTTGCTTTGGATAAATTCACAACTAACAAACAATAACGATGCAAAAAGATACCTGATAAATTGGGGCGTAAGAAAACATTTTTCGGAAGAAGTTTACTGTAATTTGAAATTAGTTTAACTTCGTCTGTACTTTGGGCTGCAGCTTGAATCTTTTTGCTTATTTGCTTTAATTAAGCCTTGCTAATCGACTTCTAATGCATTTTGCCTCATTGACTTTGCGTCGTTGAATTGCCTGTGGAGTTTTGCTTTGTTCGTTGATGCCTTTGGCACTCCACTTGTTGAGTTGGACAGCAGTTTGTAAATCAATGTCTGGGTCGACGCACCAAATGTAACGGTTGCTCTCCTTGTGCTTAAAAAAGAAAGTTTACACCACCCAGTTCGTTCTGAGTAGTTACAAAATCTGTCCGGATACTTCTTTTATGCAGTTTGCTTTTGTAACGGTATATCTGTTCTGCCGTACTTTCCGTTGCATTAACTAATTTAACTAACTTAGTTTTGAATTTTTTCTCAATTGAGCTGGGTCCACAGATCACACAATACGGGATCTCTATATGTTTACCAATTCAATCGTTTTTTGATTAAACAAATCTAAGGGAAAAATATATGGCTGAGAAGTGTTATGAAAAATTGGTTTCTAACTTAAACCGAGGTGTGTGTGTGTGTGTTGCAATTTTCGCAGAGTACTCACGAGTCGAAGATTAGAGATCAGGACAAAGAAAATTGAATTCTTTGTTCGAGACGTTTTCGATACAAGACACAATATTAGATAGAATCATGCTCAAGACAAACTTTGGTATCAAGACACAATAACAATTTAACAGATATACTGCTCAAGGGTTTTGTTTTGGCAAGACGCAGTAACAAATATACAAATATGCTGCAATAATTTTGTTGCTGAGTTTATGTGCTAGCTCGAGTTGCTAGGCTGACAGAAAAGTGCGACTTCTTATTTTTGTTCTGTTTGTTAACAATTTTTTCTGCTTACATGGCATACGCAGCTGTTTCTGATTCGCTATACACTGTTTTCCCGCTAAGGGGACGGATATTCCGGACAAAAATAGAACACAGTAATAGTTTTCGTCCCACGCATTTATTTGGATTTGTTTTGAATCTGCGCTGAATTTTTACTTCCTACGCAATTTTGTTATTCCTTAAGCTCAGCTCCAACAACTTCAAACTTAGAGTGAAAAAAATTCACGCCTCAAGACCACTCACTTTTTCGCTCCACTTCATGTTTCAAAATCACTACTCCAATTGAACTTCAAAAATCATGAAAATGTGTGAACAGATCTTGAAAAAAATACAGCGCCCCAATACAATTCAAATTCTTTGAATTGCAAAAATTGGGATATCCACTTGTATGAAATTCTTAAAAAAGTTTAAAATGAGTAAGAGCGGAATACGAACTAAAAATATGCTCGTATGAAAACTAGCAAAAGTTTGATTACATGTGTTTATTGTATGAAATTGTCTGATTATGTTTCCTTACATTGTGCTATAAGAATCATTACAAAACTTCCAGAAATTTGTATGTCAGATAAACGTTGCTTCATGAGTTCATATTCGCTAGATCAGCAACTTTGAGAATTGAGATGTCTTTTTGAGGCCCGAAAAAGCAGTTTTTCGCATTGAACTAACTTATGTTATTTAAAACAATGCTCACTTTTAAGTTCGGTAGTTTTTTATGAAGGCAAATTAACTTATATCCATTTGTTCTTGAATTACAAAATTTTATCATCTCTAGTCAACTTTAAAAACTTTTTCAGGCAGAGCAGCTATTAGCGCATGATTTATCATATAAAAAGAACTTGATTTATGAATAGATGCTTTTATGCTCTGAATTTGTGGACAAATTAATTGAGTCTTTAGTAGAGTAAAATTGTGCAATAAAAATGATTTTTCATAAAGCCTGAGTTGGAAATGCAGTTTTAGATATTTCAGGAAGCATGCGAACTTTAAGTTAATTTTAAAATCTTATAGGTACTTGACGCGAATCGGTCTTTTTTTGTACTTCAATTTTGTACTTATTTTGAAAAAAGTGCATTCCGTAAATAGCCAAATTTTCTAGCCTTTTGACTCAAATTCATGAACTCACAAACAAAATTTGTTCAAAATAACAATACTAGTCTGAGATTTAATTGAGAACTGCAAAACATTTTGCTTGAATTGGAGAACTGTACAAACACCATTACAAATAGCCACTCAAAAGAATCTATGGTACTATAAATTGTCAATTTGGTATTATAATCTGTATTATGAACTGCCAATTTCTGAACTGAAGTTCTGAATATAATTTTGAGAATTTCTAACGCATCTATGCTAACTTATGCCTTAGTCAACAATATCTACAAACGAAGTATCAAATTAAGTATAAGTTGAGATCTATCAACGAGCAGAAAGTTCAGTATTTGTTTAAAGTTTTTTTTAATTGAAACTTACATGGCGATGTTAGAAAAATTGAACTTATTAATCACTTTTGTGCTACGCACAATTTGAATATTAGATCTGAGCTGAGTAGATATGCATAACTAACTACTCGTCCGTTTCTGGTTTTCAATCAAAACTAGCAATATAGAAATGATTTGCTCAAAAAAGTAAACAATTCATTTATACATTCTATCACGGTATTCAACTTTTTGAAGACCTTCTAAATCAGTTCAATGTCTTTCAAGTGAACTGAAACTGGCCAATCAGATGAGTGAAAATCGATTGAGAGAGTTAGAAGTAGAGTATAAAAAAGGGGCAAACAGTAGTAAACCATCATTTTTTGAAAACTTTCTATTCAAACAACACGTTCAAAGCTTCACAGCTTAATTAACAGTGTAAGTTTCTATCTTATTTCTCTGTAAAATCTTTTCTTTTATCTAGTTTCATATTTGTATTCTATTTTTTCTTGTAGTTTTTTTTGATAAAAACATAGTAATCAAGCGAAAGTGATCAGATACTAAAATTCGGTTTCAGAATAAAACCCCCACAGAAAAAAAACCATCCAAAATAAGATAGGAAAAACCCCCAAGGAAAAAAAACTACGGAAATAAACCCCCACTTGACTGTCGAAGAGATGTAAAATCAATCAAAATAAATTAAACACAATTACACAGATAAAAAGCAAAAGATAGAAACAGTTGTTGTTTAATATGGCGGATACGTCTTTTGATGTGGGAAATTGAAGGCATTTTAAGTAATGATTACGTGACTCTGCTTGAATTCACTGAGAGCTTCTGGCGTTTATCGAGGACCGCTTCGCTCGGCTACCAGCTTCACTCGGCTCGACCCGCTTCGCTCAAAATCCAGTAATCAAACTCCTAAGCGAAGCGGATTGAGATATTATGTGAGAATTTTAAATTCATTTCTACAGAGTCAGGTAACCATACTTAAAACACGAGACGCGCACGTTTTAAAATGACGAAAGTCAACGGAAGTCAACTTCCGGCTAAGTAGGTACTTCTGGTTTTTTAACTTCTGGCACTGCAGACTTTCGGCATTTTAAAATGTGCACGGGAGTGTTTTAATTGCACATTCAGCGCTGGCGCCCGGGTCGAGATTTTGTCAAAAATAATGTAAGATTAGAGTAGTTGATAAAACAAGGGATTCAACCACCAGTAAAATTTGTCCCTTTCTCCTAACGGTAATCGCGCATGTCGGATCGGGCCAAATTTTACTGTTTGTTGATTCCCTTGTTTTATCCACTACTATATATTAGCTCTATATTCACTTCTTTAATATTTTAAATCTATCATTTCTTGTCTCACTTAGTGCAAACCACTAGTACAGAGTTAAGCTGGTAATTAACTGTTATCAGACGGATAGTTTGGGTTCTATCCCCACCGACTCCGGTGGACGTCCCCAGAAACTAGTATAAAACTAATCAGTGAAACTGCTTCGCAGATGAGACCGTGTAAAAAGCACGTAAAAC
>NC_134471.1:81610571-81718535 GCF_964194025.1 Convolutriloba macropyga | reverse complement strand
TTTTAAAAAAATATCAAATATCAAATATCAAAGAGCGAAGCTTATAAAGAGGAAGCACCAGATATATTGAAAAGCACTGAAAATTTGATCACAATTTTTTTTCTGAAATGGCCAAAGCCAAACATTTTCAACTGAACGAACGTTAGATACATAAACATGTTCATCAGCTAACTTTACCTGATAATATTTAAAAAATAATAAAAATAATTTGTTGTTCGAAACAATTCAGCTTTATCGATTGGTATTGTTCAACAAAAACAAGCATTTAAATTTCTCTACATCTTGTTTTACATAACTGTATAAAATAAGAAATGTCGGTGCTTGACCAAGCAGTATTCGATAGACCAAGTAAAGTTCGAGAAAATTTCTATATTCGAGAAAATTCTATATTGAACCAAACTCAATTACTGGAAACCTCAATATATATTTTTTTTTTGTAATATTTATCATCTAGACACGACTGCTGCGGACAACTTAAACAATTTCCAAAGAATTGCCCCGACCCTTTCTGTGTTTTTATCGCAAACCTAATTCAAGTGAATCCTCAGTTCTGCAAGACCTCGCGGACGTAATGCCGAGTCAATATCATTAATGGCTATGTCTAATGAGGAGTCTTATATCACTATTGATTAAGAGCAATGATGATGTATTTTTTTTTCACTGAAAACACCTAGTCCTGTTGTCCTGTTTTGGCTCATCTAAGACCTGACAGACGAAATGTAAATCTTGGCCAATACTTGGATATCAAAATGCAGGTCTTGATTTAGTGTTTTGCAAGATTTTTTGACGTTTTGACATTTTAAGGTAAAAATAGTGTTCAAGATCTTGATTATCATTCCACTGAAATTGGAGTCAATTTTTGGTCAAAATGTTTTTTTTGATAGAATCAAATGTTTTTCGGAAAGATATTTCGCGGGTGAGCGAAAAAAATCTAACGGTTTCAAATCGTTTCAGAGTTTTCAACGCACAAACGTAACTTGTCAAAAACCTGATCGTTACAGGAAAAAAAGCCAAAATTGTAAAAATCCGTATAATAACAAGCAAAAAAGACCCCAATTGGCTGAAGACGACTCAAAATAGCTTAAAAACCTAAAACTGTACATTTTTTGACACTGTGCTACTCATCCATTGTTTGTAACGGTTTTGGGTTCTTTCGCAAGATCTTCGGAAAATGGTAGAAAAATTTCTCAAAAAGTTGGCATGTTCCAAAACTATTTCGAAATTAAAATTTTTTGTTGAATATTTTTAAAATTTTTTACTGTCATCTGAATCAACTTATAACGTTTTTTGAGTCTTGATATTAACATGCGAGACCTTGATTTAGACTTGCCAAGTACTGAAAAACGATAGTCTGATTTGCAATTAGACGTTCCAAATACTTGCATTGATTCGAAGCAAGCTGCATGCGTGTTTTATAAAAAGAAAGATCAAAACAGTTTAAGCAGGGGTAACGGAATCCGCAGTCAACTTTTTCTGTGAGTTTTGACATTTGAGAGAAGTCAATACAAGAAAATCAAATTGTGAAAACTGAAAAATTAAAGTAATCTATTGTCTGCCTTGAACTGGTCCGATCTCAGGTTGAATTGGTCCGATCTCAAGTACTCAAATAAATTTTCCAAGAGCTTTGCTAATAGACCACTCAAATTTCAGCACTTATAATAATTTGGTTTTTATCATAGTGAAAGCTAAATTGTAAAAAAAAATGCACAAGGAATGGCTAAAAAAATATTTGCGAAACTCATTTAGATTGAATCTTTTTTATTAGTAGCTAAAGTTGCAGGTCCAATTGGGTCTCTTCACCCAGTTTCTTCACATTGCAAACATTTGTTGTCTATTCAAAGTGTACGTATATATTTCTCAACAAAATTTGGATCTATTTGTGCCGCAACCAACACCCCAAGCTTAATGGTTGCATTTTAACTGCACCGCCCAGGCGCACGTGCAATATTTTTACAGAATGCCATATAAGGACCCATGCTGTGTAACTGGAGGAACATACTGGGAGGGGGGACACAAACGGAAAAGATACAAAATATTTCAGAAAAAATCTTTACTTTCTTATTCGTATCATTAATTAAATTTTTTACTACAAAATTCGAAATTGAAAGTCGTAGTTGCCATGAAATCCATATTGATTGCTATAAAACTCTCCTTAATTTTCTCATAGGATTTTTACCCATTTTACCTCTCCTCTTTGCGAAGCTTTAAAGGTCATTTTTCTGTCAGGCTATAGATGATACTAATAAAAAACTTTAACGAAGCAAAAACGAAGCGAAAATCAAATGCATATAAGCCATATCTCATTAGAAACATATTTCACGAGTGTTCCTTTAAACTGAAAATAGAATTCTCCATTTCATTATAGAAGATGAAAACCAAAGAACAAAAAAAAAGTTTAGCACGCTCTCCCAATTGAGATAATATTCCATCAGAATATTTCATACAAATTTTATACAAATCAGGACTGAGAGCTATTGCAGCTTTGCATCGCACAAAATATTGCAAAGAAGGTTAGTGTTTATGCAAATAGCCCAGATATGAAAAATTATCCTGAAGGTTATGGGTTTTGAGGGAAGAGATTTGTGAAAATTGACCGTTCTCTGTGTTTTTCTCAGGAACAAACATGGCGGATAATTGTTTTGATTCATTTCCCAACAAAATTTAAATAACTTCCGTTTGTGCCCCCCAGCTTATACGCAAGCTCCCGCAGATGACCCCAGACTCATGTGTCGTGTTTTTACAAACACATTAACTGTGTAATGACACGTGCTCTGTAACTGGGTGAAATTCATAACAAACAGGGGGAACAAAAGAAAAAATACAAAAAGTTTTACAAAAGAAAAATAGAACGTAGAATAATTGATGAACGAAGGAAAAACATAAAATTAACTTAGGAAGCTTGAAGCGAGCTATCCGAGGTTGAACATTTCATAGGAAGGTAACAATTGAGCAGCGGACTCGGAAAAACAACTAGTTTAACGTAACGCAAGTAAATTAATACTGCCATGATCATCTGCTTCTATCAATCATCGTTCTCAAGATGGTGTTTGAGTCCCTAGTGTGATCTGTGTTGCCACGTCGAATCACTTGCCATGGCGTCTCAATACTTTTCGCTTAATGGCTACAAAAATTTTGTTTGTCTAATTGAGTTTTCACCAATATCCCATCCCCTACTATTAAGTTCAATTTCACGAGAACGTTTAAAAAATATTAAATCAGATTCAGAAGGTGCGTAACTGGGACACCATTGCAAGTGATGCCGCTACCCCTGCTGTTTGGTCATTCTCTTTATAATACATGAAAGCAGCTCGCTTCGAGCCAATGCAAGTATTTGGTACGTCTAATCGCAAGTTCGCCAAAGTTTTTCAGTGTTTGGCAAGTGTAAATAAAGGTGTTGCATGTTTGTACAAAGACTTATGTATTATTTATCTGCCTTATGTATCTGCATTTCTTGAAAATATAATTGATTTTGTAAACATTTATCATCTAGAAACAACTGCAGCGGGCAATTAAGCACTATATAGCGTCGGCTGGATTTCGGAGTACCGTCTTTAATGTTTTTTTTGGTGTTCGCCTAATTTCCTTAATACTTCCACAAAATTTTTTCTTCAGCTATTAGGTATTCGCCTAATAGCTAAAAACACGTGCTTGCCTAATCGAGTTTTTGCCTAATATCCCACGCCCCCTAATATTTTCAGAAATTTTCATCAGCCCGCGATTTTTATGCGTTTTGATCAGGCACAGGAACGAGTGTTACAAAACGCGGAAAATCAACAATTTTCTGTGACTCTTGACGCTTGAGAAAAGTCAACACATGGAATTCAAGTTGTGAAAACTGAAAATTAAGTTTATCCATTGTCTGCCTTATGTTGAATTGGTCAGATCTCTGCTAATAGAGCTGCTTTGCTCTATTATTAGAAAAGCTCTTTGTAAGGGCTTTGCTAATAGACCACTCAAATTTCAGCACTTATAATAATTTGGTTGTTAAGAAGGTGAATGCTTAATTGTAAAAAAACGCACAAGGAATGGCTAAAAAAATATTTGCGAAACTAATTTATATTGAATTCTTTTTATTAGTAGTTTAAGTTGCAGAACCCAACTGAGTTTCGCCTCCCAGTTTCTCTACATTTCAAACACGTGTTGTCTATTCAATGTGTACGTTTCTTCTCTCAACAAAATTTAGATCTATTTGTGCACCAACCACCCCCCCCCCCCTTCAGCTTAATAGTTGCATTTTAATAGCAACGCCCAGGCGCACGTGCAATATTTTTACAGAATGCCATATAAGGACCCATGCTGTGTAACTGGAGGAACATACTGGGAGGGGGGACACAAACGGAAGAGATACAAAATATTTCTGATCAAATCTTTACTTTCTTATTCGGATCATCAATTAAATTTTTTATTACAAAAACCGAAATTGAAAGTCGTAGTTGTCATGAAATCCATGTTGATTGCCATGAAAGTCTCTTTAATTTTTTAATAGCAGTTTATCCCATTAAAACATTTATTGATTTATCCCCTTTTTGCGAAGCTTTAAAGATCAATTTTCTGTCAAGCTACAGATAATACTAATAAAAAACATTCACTCAAAGTTATTGGGAATTCAAACGAAGTGAAAATCAAATGCATATAAGCTATAACTCATTAGAAATATATTTCACAAGTTTTCCTTCAAACCGAAAATAGAATTCTCCGTTTTTATATAGAAGATAAAAACCAAAAAACAAGAAAAAGTTGAGCACGCTCTCCCAATTGATATAATATTCCATCAGAATATTTCATACAAATTTTATACAAATCAGGACTGAGAGCTATCGCAGCTTTGCATCGCACAAAATATTGCAAAGAAGGTTAGTGTTTATGCAAATAGCCCAGATATGAAAAATTATCCTGAAGGTTATGGGTTTTGAGGGAAGAGATTTGTGAAAATTGACCGTTCTCTGTGTTTTTCTCAGGAACAAACATGGCGGATAGTTGTTTTGATTCATTTCCCAACAAAAATTTAATATTTCCGTTTGTGCCCCCCCCCCCAGCTTAGACGCAAGCTCCCCCAGATGACCCCAGACTCGTGTGTGATTAACTGTGCAATGACACGTGCTCTGTAACTGGGGGGATTTCAAAACAAACTGGGGTCACAGAAGAAAAAATACATAAAGTTTTACATAAGAAAAATAAAACGTAGAATAATTGATGAACGAAGGAAAAACATAAAAGTGGAAGCGAGCTATCCGAGATTGAAATTTTTATAGGAAGCAGCGGACTCAGAAAAACAAATAGATTAACGAAACGCAAGGGAAATAATACTGCCAAGATCACGTGCTTCTATCAATCATCGTTCCCAAGATGGTGGGTGAAACCCTAGTGTGATCTGATCAGACTGACCTTCGTCGTGTGGAGTACCAGACCAAGTCGTTCAAATATGTCTCTGAGCAGATCACCTTGAGTTCCACGGGGGTATCAGATCCGCTTGATTCAAGCACTGGGTTTGGGTGGATCACTGGCGGTGCCAGACCGAATTGAGGAGCGCAATGGGATTACCCCGTGCCCGTAACTATTGACAAACAGTATTCAATTTAGAATTCATTTACGTAATTTTATATATGATTTTTGAGTTATTGAGTATAAAATATTGGTTCCGAATGAAGAAAATTTCAGCTCAACAGCAATTAATAAAAAATTAGTCTGCAGTGTTTTTGATGGTCATCCTGTGAGATTTGGAAAGGTTCTCCAAAAAATGCAGTCCCCTTGTGGGTTAATTATCTCTGGAAAGAATTTTGTTCAGGTTACCCAGATCATACCAGAAAACAATCCAAAATCTGGACCACGCTATGATCGCACTGTCCACACCCTAAACGGTCCTCCAATTACATTTGATGGAGTCTAGGAAGTGCGTTGATCAGACCGAGCGACGTTTGGGCTCTGATCAGAGTTTTCAGGCCAAAGTTAGTCTGGCTAAACTCTGTGTAAGGGTCAAGGTTTACCCTTTGTGCGTGACCCTTGCCGACCCTGATGAGAGCTGTACGGAGTCACGCTTCCTGTTTTGATTTGTTAACATTATCAATATCTTGCAAGAAGGTGCAGAAAACTATAAACTATATTACAATCTGCCAAGTTTATAAAAAATCTTACAATACAAAATTCTGTGTCTCTCGTTTACATGTCCTCTTTGGGCTAAAAACACAGAATTAGATTGCAGAAATTGTGAATTTGTAAATCTCAAGAAATTGTGAAATAATAAATCTGATTTAAAGCAAATAAAAATGTTCAATAAAAGTGGCAAAAAGAAACTGTATCAATTAGTAATGGTACAGAATTACTCCGAAAATCGACCCCATTATTCTTGTCTAAATAAAGAGTATTATTCTGACCGTCAGAATTAACTTAGCATGTAGTATATTAATGTGGCAAAAATTGCAATTTCGATCTTCCTTTGCTCTATTTATCTTTAACTGAAAAAAAAACTAAGGAAACTTAGAGCTGCTGACATCGTATTCCGTGCGGTGGCAATGATTTCGGGAAAACACAAAAAAACTTTTTCATACAGGAGAAACAATTGAATTCATTATTTTTATATTGGCTTTAAAAATAAAATACTTATTTTTCCTTTTTTCAGCTTTTAAAAAAGGAATGAGCACTGGCGTTGCAAACAATCGTCTGCAAACGATATTTATATATTTAAGTCCCAACTGTATTTCTTTTTTAAATATTGTACTGTGGTGACGTTTTTGAGCTCAGTAAACTGAAAGAACATTAAAAAAACTGATAGTTTTCAAATAAAGAGCTGCGAATAAAGTTTTTTTAATAATTTTTGATTATGAAAACAATTAACGTCTCTCAAATGAAAGACTGGTGTAGTTTTTCTTTGTGAGAGATTGAATTGAAACTAATATTATACTGATTTTTGTTCTGAATAAACAAAACGCATAATCTTCTATGTACGTCTAAACAAAACCCTGCAGCAAGACACTGATTTTATTCAGCAGCTAAGGTTAGAGAATTAAGTGTGAAAATTGTCCGGCTCAAAAGCCTACCTTTAGGTTATCTTCACCTTTGAGTTTATATATATATATATATATATATATATATATATATAAATTAATATATAAATTCAATGATGAAGATGACCTAAAGGAAGGCTTTTGACCCGGACAATTTTTCACTCTTGATTCTCTAAACTTAGCTGCTAAATAAAATTAATGCCTTGATGCAGGCTCAAGGAAGACCAATGAAAACATGGTTGGCACCTAAATTCTAATTTTTTGGCTTAATCAGTTTAAGTTTCTTGCCTGACCTAGCTACCCCCAAGAGCAGGCATCATTTAAATTTTGACCTTTTCTCATCAGTCAAAAAAAGTGCCCTTGTACGCTTTTGGTTCCTTGAAAAATTCAAAACATAAATTGAAGTCCCCTGAAAACACGTATACGTTTTAGAATGCCAGAAATTTGCACTGCCAAAAATAAAATGCCAGAACTATTAATAATAATAAATAATAAATTGTTCGTAGTGCCATTCCCATAAAAAAGTAGCAAAAATTACATACATTGTATGTAATTTTTGCCTGGCCTTCCTATGTACCTGGCTAAACGTTGACTTCCTTTAACTTTCGACATTTTCAAACTTGCAAATTGCGTGTTTTAGTTAAAGGTGACTCTGTAGAAATCACTTCAAAATTCAGGCTTAACATCTCGAATAGCAACGCGGCTATTGGTGAAGGCTTGAATTTCTTAGTGACTTCAGGCAGAGTCACATAACACATACTTCAGACATTATACCTGACAATCTGGCCCTCTGGTCATCTCATACCAGGACATTATGTCCCTCGGGTGACTAAAATTCATGCTTAAACGAAAAGGTGACTCTCAAATAAACATTTTTCCTTACCAATTGACTTCTACACCAAGCACATAAAATATGCTTAAAAAGAGCAAAACAGAAAGAAAATTTCGTTGAATCTCATTTGCATTTACGAAAGTGAGTAATTGATTGATATTGGATTTATTTCGTTTTTTCTCCCTAAAACGTTCACTGCCCATAATATCAATAGAATGCTTGCGTAGTAATGTAAACAAATAACATGTGAACGTGGGGATTAACATTTAATGCCCACCAAACTGGAACACTGAAAGGGAAAAGATCCAACATTTCGACAGATATCATTTAAAGTCGCGTCAAGGTGAGTTAAATAGTCAATTCAGTGACAGTTATGTGTTTATTGTAAAAGAAAATAAGGGTCTTTCCCATTATAGCCCCCCCCCCCCCCAGCTTAGTGGTCAAGTAACCTATAGATAATTATTTCATAATGGGGGGCTGTAATTTCATGGGGGGGTGGCTATAATGGGAAAGACCCGAAAATGATATGCAGTTTTTGTGAAAAGTTTGAGTTTCATTTTTTCAATTTGTCATAACTCGATAATCTTTTGAAGAAGTATATAAAATAACTGAACAACTGAGAAAATTTAGATTCAATCTGTTTAATTGAACTCCCGAAAAATATCGGCTCAGTGTTTGTTGGTGTCAAATTGACAGCCTTGGTTTGTGAGCATAATTTGCTTAAGTTTCGTAAATTGAACTATCTATGATTGATCAAGTCTCAAAGCAAATTTCTAAATGTGCTCTAGTATTGGGCAAGTCTATTGTCAAGTCCCGCAAGTCTGTCAGGTCAGGTCCTCTGTGTATAGTTTGCGGATTGATTTCCAAGTGAAAAAAAAACTTTTCAAAAAAAAACAATTTTGTGTCTAGGCTTTGGGTAATAATTCTCCGACAGTTTCCCGGGACGTTTCTAAACTAACCCAGATCAAAACCAATCGTTGAAGTAACATCCCTAGTACAATTATTTGTTTTTACACTGGTGTCAGGACAATTTACCCAATTCCATTTTACCCAATGCCATTATACCCAATGCCAGGTGTCAGGACAATTTACCCAATTCCATTTTACCCAATGCCATTATACCCAATGCCATTTTACCCAACCTGCCATTTTACCCAATGCCAATTTACCCAATGCCAACTTACCCAATTTAACCCATTGCTAAATTAACCAGAACGACTATTTAGCCGACTAGAAAATAAATGGCCCTTGGGACTTGATGTGAAACTATCACAACCGAACATGAGATTATATTGTCCACGAACATTTTAAATCATCCCTCTAATAGCGATTGCTAATTTGTAATCGGATAATTGAAATTGGATAAAGATCAAAGAGCATTGGGTAAGTTGATATTGGTGAAATGGCATTGGGTAAAATGGAATTGGGTAAAATGGCATTGGGTGAAATGGAATGTTGGGTAAAATGGCGTAGGGTAAATTGGCATTGGGTAAAATGGAATTGGGTATATTGTCATGTAACTGTTGAAGTAAGATCCCTGGATTTTCCAACCTTTCTATTTTCGACCATCTTCGACGTTCATTAAAAATTTTTGACATTTCAAATTTTTTTTATGGGGCTTCACCAGTACTTAAAGTTAGAGGAGTAATTGTAACAGCTTTTTTAAAATTTTCCTAAAACTAACAATTTGTTTGTGTTAATGAGATTTAAAAGAACTGAAAATACAAATTTTTTAGTAGCATGACTAATATTAAATTTGCGTCCAATCCGTGTGGATACAATTGCAAATGGTCCGTGAAAACGGCAGAAGTAGAAACAAGAAATAAATAATTGAGAACAATTGAATAGGAGAGATTAGATTCAACTCTAGATAAAAATCTGAACAAGCAACAATAAAAACTTTTTAATTGAACTCTCAGAAAAGAATGACAACATTTAAACACGTGATAGAAATTTTGGAGCCACTACCCCCACATAATCAGAGCAGAGTAATTATGTTAAATGGGGGGGGGGGGTGGCTCTAATGGAGACTCCGGAGATAAGTATCTTTGAACGCACGAAAGACTGGGTCTAGATAATTTCCGTCATGGGCCGTCTGGACATAGACATGATCTGGCTGGTACGGTCTGACTTACCACATTCGATCTGGGCTTCCCCTATTCGAGACCAAAAATGTGAAAAGACTGTGCTCGACCGAAACTGGCCATGAAAAGAATTTGAATTGACTTTGGCGTGAGCCCCGACTGTATATGGACCCGATAAGGTCAACTTAGACAGCGTATTGACCCATAGAGCAAATCTTCACAATGAAACATTGTCTGGACCAGGTATCGAATCGACTTAAAAAGAAAGCTCGGGTCATGATAAGTTTCATAATGTTTTAATGCACGGTCTCTGCATGCTCAACAGGTATTTCTGGTATCTCTGGGTTAAACAGAGTTGATTTCTCACAGATACCTTCAAACTACTGAGTACCCCTTATTATATAACTATACGATATTTTTTTAAATTTCTTCAACGCTTCCCTTGTTTGTTCAGAGTCGATCAACGCAAAGTTTACAATGAAAAACGCTCCAGCACAACAAGCAACAACGGGCAAGGAGAACCAAATCACGACCTCAAACAACAACAGCATAAACAACAATAACGGCATGGATGACAGTGGTGTGAACAACATAATAACAAACAACAAGACTGACAGAAACGACTTAAATGTTATGAGGAAAAGAAAGGTGTTGCCTCCCTTCCATACAAGGAATATTTTTGACATAATCACAGATGGAATCAACAATCTGCCATCTCCCAGGAAGGGACAGCCTGATCGGAAAGGTTTTTTTAACAGATAAATTTTTTCCTGGCAAGATTATCTCTTTTTCGAAGTTATGCAAATTAATGCTGTATATTGAACATAAAGTTTGCGCATGGTTACAACTATAGTTTTACAAATTGGTCGTGAAAAAGCCAGACAAATTTTTAATTTTTGGACTTTGGCAACATAATGCGATATGCGTAATGCGTTCTATGACATTTGAAAAAAGAAACAGATATTCTAAGCAAACAAAAAGAAGGCACCAAACAGAGTGACTTGAAACGCTATCAATATTTGTCAGAATTGGACAATAGGGCTCGGAAATAGGTAATATAAAAAACCCTTAAAATAAAAATCTCAAAACAATCTGAGACCGGTCTCTTCTTCGAGTCTGAGAGGAGATGAAAAATGCAAAGCCATTTTTTGTGTAATTGAGATGAAAGTGATTTTTCAGGAGATGAAGCATTTTTAAAACCCACTGAGGTCGGACCTCACGAATTACAGAAGAGTCCAACGACAGTTGCCTTGATGCAACATCGTACAAACAGACGAACATCTCTACCTGTGCCCACATCAGCCTTGGGTCACGTGACACAACCGATCAGATCTACAGCTGAGGACGAGTTTCAAAAAACACGGTTCGTTTTTTCTTTTGGCTCTCCCAGGCTCACGCCCCGCACCAAAAGTCAGTAACTCAAGACCATGTTTTACGTTTGAAAATAACAACAACAAGGTTGAGATCCCAGACCAAAACGACCTCTAATAAGACCGTCCCAAACGAACTAATAAGGCAGACCCGATGTGAGCTCCTTTTACAGCCTTAAGGTATAAAGAGCTACCCGGGTCGAGGTGTCACCACTAAAAATCACTAAAAGATGTAAGATTTGCGGTGAATTTGAGTAAAAGTGTAAGATTTGCGTTCAATGCGATGAATGCGGTGAAAAAAAACTTTTAAGCGGTGAAAAATTTTTTTTCAGCGCTTAAGCGGTGAAAGAAAATTTTTCACCGCTACAAGCAGGATGCGGTGAAAGAAAATTTTTCACCGCTACCAGCAGAATGCGGTGAAAAAAACTTTTTCACCGCTAAAATTGCAAATCTTACAAAAATTCACCGCGCTAATTTCAACTCTTATCTTATATTCACAGGAAATAACATCGAAGTAAGTGACATATGGCGCAGTGGATTACAAAGTTGGTCACACGCATGAGGTAGAGGTTCGAACCCTTGAACGACAGTTTCTTCTTTGTAAGAATTCCGGTGAATGCGGTGAAAAAAAACTTTCACCGCAAAATTCAACGCTATTCTTACAAAAATTCACCGCTTTCAGCGCATTCAACGCTAAAAGATGCGGGCGTTTTGCGGTGAAAAAAGTTTTTTTTTCACCGCTATTCACCGCTAATCTTACATTATTTTTTGTCAAAACCTCGACCCGGGTAGGGCTACTTATTTAAGCGAGCGAAGTAGGCTTACCTATATCTCTCAGACTAAATGATTCAGTAAAACACTGAAGATAGACTTCAATTATAACGGTGGTAATAAAGTACAGCACCGGAGTCAAGAGTATACACATGGTGTATCTAACTAAGAGACTGAATATAGTTAGTGAAGTTCTCTCTATATAAAAGAGAATATTGTCTTCTCAGTCTCTGATTGGATGGAGGTGTACATCCAGTATTTCTACTGCTACACTAAATCCCATGATTACACTTTAACTGACCAAAATGACCTCTAATAAGATAAGTCTCAGACTATTGTCCAGACTATTCTGCGATCGAAACATTCCCTGATCACAACTTCTAGTATTTTCTTCTAACACCGTTAGAAGGATCAACACCGTTTCTTCTAACACCGTTTCTGATCAGGACTAGTATTAGGGCATTTGCTAAATAGAAAAATTTTAGAAAACCTGTCGTTTCAAGGAGCGGTTTAAATAGAGCCATATTTTAAGCAAAAATGGTCTTTCCAACTTTCAACATGAAGAAGGTTTAAATTGATTTTTTTAAGTTCTTTTGCTTGACTTTTCAAAAGCTAGGAAATTTTAGCCAATTATATGAAGCTTTGAAAACAACAAGAATGTTCCCTTTAACATTGCTGGAGAAATATTTATGTCGCATGTTTTTGACCAATGTCTCATGTATTTATTCCCCAAAATAGATGAGAAAACACCACTCCAAATTATTGGAAAAATTTAAAAAGTTGTTTGTCAGCAGCTTCTGGTATATCAAGCTAACATTGTTGATTCATGGTCGTTTTTTTTATTCAACGGTAGCATACCTTGGCGTTCTTTGGGATATAGGAGGTTCGTTTCCTGTTAGCTTAAACTCATTAGCAGAATATGGAGCTAGCTAATACCAAGTTAGTTAATACCGAGATAGCTAATATGGAGTTAGCTAATACCAAGTTAGTTAATACCGAGTTAGCTAATATGGAGTTAGCTAATACCAAGTTAGTTAATACCGAGTTCGCTATTATGGAGTTAGCTAACACCAAGTTAGTTAAAACCGAGTTAGCTAATATGGAGTTAGGTAATACCAAGTTAGTTAATACCGAGTTAGCTAATATGGAGTTAGCTAATACCAAGTTAGTTGATACCGAGTTAGCTAATATGGAGTTAGCTAATACCAAGTTAGTTAATACCGAGTTAGCTAATATGGAGTTAGCTGATACCAAGTTAGTTAATACCGATTTAGCTAATATGGAGTTAGCTAATACCAAGTTAGTTAATACCGAGTTAGCTAATATGAAGTTAGCTAATACCAAGTTAGTTAATACCGAGTTAGCTAATATGGAGTTAGCTAATACCAACATAGTTAATACCGAGTTAGCTAATATGGAGTTAGCTATTACCAAGTTAGTTAATACCGAGTTAGCTAATATGGAGTTAACTAATACCAAGTTGGTTAAAACCGAGTTAGCTAATATGGTGTTAGCTAATACCAAATTAGTTAATACCGAGTTAGCTAATATGGAGTTAGCTAATACCAAGTTAGTTAATACCGAGTTAGCTAATATGGAGTTAGCTAATACCAAGTTAGTTAATACCGAGTTAGCTAATATGGAGTTAGCTAATACCAAGTTAGTTTATACCGAGTTAGCTAATATGGAGTTAGCTAATACCAAGTTAGTTAATACCGAGATAGCTAATATGGAGTTAGCTAATACCAATTTAGTTAATACCGAGTTAGCTAATATGGAGTTAGCTAATAGCAAGTTAGTTAATACTGAGTTAGCTAAAATGGAGTTAGCTAATACCAAGTTAGTTAATACCGAGTTAGCTAATATGGAGTTAGCTAATACCAAGTTAGTTAATACCGAGTTAGCTAATATGGAGTTAGCTAATACCAAGTTAGTTGATACCGAGTTAGCTAATATGGAGTTAGCTAATACCAAGTTAGTTAATACCGAGTTAGCTAATATGGAGTTAGCTGATACCAAGTTAGTTAATACCGATTTAGCTAATATGGAGTTAGCTAATACCAAGTTAGTTAATACCGAGTTAGCTAATATGAAGTTAGCTAATACCAAGTTAGTTAATACCGATT
The DNA here is from genome assembly GCF_964194025.1 of Convolutriloba macropyga. Lineage (NCBI taxonomy): Eukaryota > Metazoa > Xenacoelomorpha > Acoela > Convolutidae > Convolutriloba > Convolutriloba macropyga. Next base: position 81,704,351 of record NC_134471.1, on the reverse strand, counting down.
TAGCTAATATGGAGTTAGCTAATACCAAGTTAGTTAATACCGAGCTGGCTAATATGAAGTTAGCTAATACCAAGTTAGTTAATACCGAGTTAGCTAATATGGAGTTAGCTAATACCAACTTAGTTAATACCGAGTTAGCTAATATGGAGTTAGCTATTACCAAGTTGGTTAATACCAAGTTAGCTAATATGGAGTTAACTAATACCAAGTTGGTTAAAACCGAGTTAGCTAATATGGTGTTAGCTAATACCAAATTAGTTAAAACCGAGTTAGCTAATATGGAGTTAGCTAATACCAAGTTAGTTAATACCGAGTTAGCTAATATGGAGTTAGCTAATACCAAGTTAGTTAATACCGAGTTAGCTAATATGGAGTTAGCTAATACCAAGTTAGTTAATACCGAGTTAGCTAATACGGAGTTAGCTAATACCAAGTTAGTTAATACCGAGATAGCTAATATGGAGTTAGCTAATACCAAGTTAGTTAATACCGAGTTAGCTAATATGGAGTTAGCTAATACCAAGTTAGTTAATACTGAGTTAGCTAAAATGGAGTTAGCTAATACCAAGTTAGTTGATACCGAGTTAGCTAATATGGAGTTAGCTAATACCAAGTTAGTTAATACCGAGTTAGCTAATATGGAGATAGCTAATACCAAGTTAGTTAATACCGAGTTAGCTAATATGGAGATAGCTAATACCAAGTTAGTTAATACCGAGTTAGCTAATATGGAGTTAGCTAAAACCAAGTTAGTTAATACCGAGTTAGCTAATATGGAGTTAGCTAATACCAAGTTAGTTGATACCGAGTTAGCTAATATGGAGTTTGCTAATACCAAATTAGTTAATACAGAGTTAGCTAATATGGAGTTAGCTAATACCAAGTTAGTTAATACTGAGTTAGCTAATATGGAGTTAGCTAATACCAAGTTAGTTAATACCGAATTAGCTAATATGGAGTTAGCTAATACCAAGTTAGTTAATACCGAGTTAGCTGATATGGAGTTAGCTAAAACCAAGTTAGTTAATAACGAGTTAGCTAATATGGAGTTAGCTAATACCAAGTTAGGTAATACCGAATTAGCTAATATGGAGTTAGCTAATACCAAGTTAGTTAATACCGAGTTAGCTAAAATGGAGTTAGCTAATACCAAGTTAGTTAATACCGAGTTAGCTAATATGGAGTTAGCTAATATCAAGTTAGTTAATACTGAGTTAGCTAATATGGAGTTAGCTAATACCAAGTTAATTAATACCGAGTTAGCTAATATGTAGTTAGCTAATACCAAGTTAGTTAATACCGAGTTAGCTAATATGGAGTTAGCTAATACCAAGTTAGTTAATACCGAGTTAGCTAATATGGAGTTAGTTAATACCAAGTTAGTTAATACCGAGTTAGCTAATATGGAGTTAGCTATTACCAAGTTAGTTAATACCGAGTTAGCTAATATGGAGTTAGCTAATACCAAGTCAGTTAATACCGAGTTAGCTAATATTGAGTTAGCTAATAGCAAGTTAGTTAATACCGAGTTAGCTAATATGGAGTTAGCTAATACCAAGTAAGTTAATACCGAGTTAGCTAATATGGAGTTAGCTAAAACCAAGTTAGTTAATACCGAGTTAGCTAATATGGAGTTAGCTAATACCAAGTTAGTTAATACCGAGTTAGCTAATATGGAGTTAGCTAATACCAAGTTAGTTAATACTGAGTTAGCTAATATGGAGTTAGCTAATACCAAGTTAATTAATACCGAGTTAGCTAATATGTAGTTAGCTAATACCAAGTTAGTTAATACCGAGTTAGCTAATATGGAGTTAGCTAATACCAAGTTAGTTAATACCGAGTTAGCTAATATGGAGTTAGCTAATACCAAGTTAGTTAATACCGAGTTAGCTAAAATGGAGTTAGCTATTACCAAGTTAGTTAATACCGAGTTAGCTAATATGGAGTTAGCTAATACCAAGTCAGTTAATACCGAGTTAGCTAATATAGAGTTAGCTAATACCAAGTTAGTTAATACCGAGTTAGCTAATATGGAGTTAGCTAATACCAAGTTAGTTAATACCGAGATAGCTAAAATGGAGTTAGCTAATACCAAGTTAGTTAATACCGAGTTAGCTAATATGGAGTTAGCTAATACCAAGTTAATTAATACCGAGTTAGCTAATATGGAGTTAGCTAATACCAAGTTAGTTAATACCGAGTTAGCTAATATGGAGTTAGCTAATACCAAGTTAATTAATACCGAGTTAGCTAATATGGAGTTAGCTAATACCAAGTTAGTTAATACCGAGTTAGCTAATATGGAGTTAGCTAATACCAAGTTAGTTAATACCGAGTTAGCTAATTTGGAGTTAGCTAATACCAAGTTAGTTATTACCGAGTTAGCTAATATGGAGTTAGCTAATACCAAGTTAGTTAATACCGAGTTAGCTAATATGGATTTAGCTATTACCAAGTTAGTTAATACCGAGTTAGCTAATATGGAGTTAGCTAATACCAAGTTAGTTAATACTGATTTAGCTAATATGGAGTTAGCTAATACCAAGTTAATTAATACCGAGTTAGCTAATATGTAGTTAGCTAATACCAAGTTAGTTAATACCGAGTTAGCTAATATGGAGTTAGCTAATACCAAGTTAGTTAATACCGAGTTAGCTAATATGGAGTTAGCTAATACCAAGTTAGTTAATACCGAGTTAGCTAATATGGAGTTAGCTATTACCAAGTTAGTTAATACCGAGTTAGCTAATATGGAGTTAGCTAATACCAAGTCAGTTATTACCGAGTTAGCTAATATGGAGTTAGCTAATACCAAGTTAGTTAATACCGAGTTAGCTAATATGGATTTAGCTATTACCAAGTTAGTTATTACCGAGTTAGCTAATATGGAGTTAGCTAATACCAAGTTAGTTAATACTGATTTAGCTAATATGGAGTTAGCTAATACCAAGTTAATTAATACCGAGTTAGCTAATATGTAGTTAGCTAATACCAAGTTAGTTAATACCGAGTTAGCTAATATGGAGTTAGCTAATACCAAGTTAGTTAATACCGAGTTAGCTAATATGGAGTTAGCTAATACCAAGTTAGTTAATACCGAGTTAGCTAATTTGGATTTAGCTATTACCAAGTTAGTTAATACCGAGTTAGCTAATATGGAGTTAGCTAATACCAAGTTAGTTAATACTGATTTAGCTAATATGGAGTTAGCTAATACCAAGTTAATTAATACCGAGTTAGCTAATATGTAGTTAGCTAATACCAAGTTAGTTAATACTGATTTAGCTAATATGGAGTTAGCTAATACCAAGTTAGTTAATACCGAGATAGCTAATATGGAGTTAGCTAATACCAAGTTAATTAATACCGAGTTAGCTAATATGGAGTTAGCTAATACCAAGTTAGTTAATACCGAGTTAGCTAATATGGAGTTAGCTAATACCAAGTTAGGTAATACCGAGTTAGCTAATTTGGAGTTAGCTAATACCAAGTTAGTTATTACCGAGTTAGCTAATATGGAGTTAGCTAATACCAAGTTAGATAATACCGAGTTAGCTAATATGGATTTAGCTATTACCAAGTTAGTTAATACCGAGTTAGCTAATATGGAGTTAGCTAATACCAAGTTAGTTAATACTGATTTAGCTAATATGGAGTTAGCTAATACCAAGTTATTTAATACCGAGTTAGCTAATATGTAGTTAGCTAATACCAAGTTAGTTAATACCGAGTTAGCTAATATGGAGTTAGCTAATACCAAGTTAGTTAATACCGAGTTAGCTAATATGGAGTTAGCTAATACCAAGTTAGTTAATACCGAGTTAGCTAATATGGAGTTAGCTATTACCAAGTTAGTTAATACCGAGTTAGCTAATATGGAGTTAGCTAATACCAAGTCAGTTAATACCGAGTTAGCTAATATGGATTTAGCTATTACCAAGTTAGTTAATACCGAGTTAGCTAATATGGAGTTAGCTAATACCAAGTTAGTTAATACTGATTTAGCTAATATGGAGTTAGCTAATACCAAGTTAGTTAATACTGATTTAGCTAATATGGAGTTAGCTAATACCAAGTTAATTAATACCGAGTTAGCTAATATGTAGTTAGCTAATACCAAGTTAGTTAATACCGAGTTAGCTAATATGGAGTTAGCTAATACCAAGTTAGTTAATACCGAGTTAGCTAATATGGAGTTAGCTAATACCAAGTTAGTTAATACCGAGTTAGCTAATATGGAGTTAGCTATTACCAAGTTAGTTAATACCGAGTTAGCTAATATGGAGTTAGCTAATACCAAGTCAGTTAATACCGAGTTAGCTAATATGGAGTTAGCTAATACCAAGTTAGTTAATACCGAGTTAGCTAATATGGATTTAGCTATTACCAAGTTAGTTAATACCGAGTTAGCTAATATGGAGTTAGCTAATACCAAGTTAGTTAATACTGATTTAGCTAATATGGAGTTAGCTAATACCAAGTTAATTAATACCGAGTTAGCTAATATGTAGTTAGCTAATACCAAGTTAGTTAATACCGAGTTAGCTAATATGGAGTTAGCTAATACCAAGTTAGTTAATACCGAGTTAGCTAATATGGAGTTAGCTAATACCAAGTTAGTTAATACCGAGTTAGCTAATATGGAGTTAGCTATTACCAAGTTAGTTAATACCGAGTTAGCTAATATGGAGTTAGCTAATACCAAGTCAGTTAATACCGAGTTAGCTAATATAGAGTTAGCTAATACCAAGTTAGTTAATACCGAGATAGCTAATATGGAGTTAGCTAATACCAAGTTAGTTAATACCGAGTTAGCTAATATGGAGTTAGCTAATACCAAGTTAATTAATACCGAGTTAGCTAATATGGATTTAGCTAATACCAAGTTAGTTAATACCGAGTTAGCTATTATAGAGTTAGCTAATACCAATTAGTTAATACCGAGTTAGCTAATATGGAGTTAGCTAATACAAAGTTAGTTAATACCGAGTTAGCTAATTTGGAGTTAGCTAATACCAAGTTAGTTATTACCGAGTTAGCTAATATGGAGTTAGCTAATACCAAGTTAGTTAATACCGAGTTAGCTAATATGGATTTAGCTATTACCAAGTTAGTTAATACCGAGTTAGCTAATATGGAGTTAGCTAATACCAAGTCAGTTAATACCGAGTTAGCTAATATGGAGTTAGCTAATACCAAGTTAGATAATACCGAGTTAGCTAATATGGAGTTAGCTAATACCAAGTTAGTTAATACCGAGATAGCTAATATGGAGTTAGCTAATACCAAGTTAGTTAATACCGAGTTAGCTAATATGGAGTTAGCTATTACCAAGTTAGTTAATACCGAGTTAGCTAATATGGAGTTAGCTAATACCAAGTCAGTTAATACCGAGTTAGCTAATATGGAGTTAGCTAATACCAAGTTAGTTAATACCGAGTTAGCTAATATGGAGTTAGCTAATACCAAGTTAGTTAATACCGAGGTAGCTAATATGGAGTTAGCTAATACCAAGTTAGTTAATACCGAGTTAGCTAATATGGAGTTCGCTAATACCAAGTTAGTTAATACCGAGTTAGCTAATATGGAGTTAGCTAAAACCAAGTTAGTTAATACCGAGTTAGCTAATATGGAGTTAGCTAATACCAAGTTAATTAATACCGAGTTAGCTAATATGGAGTTAGCTAATACCAAGTTAGTTAATACCGAGTTAGCTAATATGGAGTTAGCTAATACCAAGTTAGTTAATACCGAGTTAGCTAATATGGAGTTAGCTAATACCAAGTTAGTTAATACCGAGTTAGCTAATATGGAGTTAGCTAATACCAAGTTAGTTAATACCGAGGTAGCTAATATGGAGTTAGCTAATACCAAGTTAGTTAATACCGAGTTAGCTAATATGGAGTTCGCTAATACCAAGTTAGTTAATACCGAGTTAGCTAATATGGAGTTAGCTAAAACCAAGTTAGTTAATACCGAGTTAGCTAATATGGAGTTAGCTAATACCAAGTTAATTAATACCGAGTTAGCTAATATGGAGTTAGCTAATACCAAGTTAGTTAATACCGAGTTAGCTAATATGGAGTTAGCTAATACCAAGTTAGTTAATACCGAGTTAGCTAATATGGAGTTAGCTAATACCAAGTTAGTTAATACCGAGTTAGCTAATATGGAGTTAGCTATTACCAAGTTAGTTAATACCGAGTTAGCTAATATGGAGTTAGCTAATACCAAGTCAGTTAATACCGAGTTAGCTAATATAGAGTTAGCTAATACCAAGGTAGTTAATACCGAGTTAGCTAATATGGAGTTAGCTAATACCAAATTATTTAATACCGAGATAGCTAATATGGAGTTAGCTAATACCAAGTTAGTTAATACCGAGTTAGCTAATATGGAGTTAGCTAATACCAAGTTAATTAATACCGAGTTAGCTAATATGGAGTTAGCTAATACCAAGTTAGTTAATAGCGAGTTAGCTAATATGGAGTTAGCTAATACCAAGTTAGTTAATACCGAGTTAGCTAATATGGAGTTAGCTAATACCAAGTTAGTTAATACCGAGTTAGCTAATTTGGAGTTAGCTAATACCAAGTTAGTTATTACCGAGTTAGCTAATATGGAGTTAGCAAATACCAAGTTAGTTAATACCGAGTTAGCTAATATGGAGTTAGCTATTACCAAGTTAGTTAATACCGAGTTAGCTAATATGGAGTTAGCTAATACCAAGTCAGTTAATACCGAGTTAGCTAATATGGAGTTAGCTAATACCAAGTTAGTTAATACCGAGTTAGCTAATATGGAGTTAGCTAATACCAAGTTAGTTAATAGCGAGTTAGCTAATATGGAGTTAGCTAATACCAAATTAGTTAATACAGAGTTAGCTAATATGGAGTTAGCTAATACCAAGTTAGTTAATACTGAGTTAGCTAATATGGAGTTAGCTAATATCAAGTTAGTTAATACCGAGTTAGCTAATATGGAGTTAGCTAATACCAAGTTAGTTAATACCGAGTTAGCTGATATGGAGTTAGCTAATACCAAGTTAGTTAATACCGAGTTAGCTAATATGGAGTTAGCTATTACCAAGTTAGTTAATACCGAGTTAGCTAATATGGAGTTAGCTAATACCAAGTCAGTTAATACCGAGTTAGCTAATATGGAGTTAGCTAATACCAAGTTAGTTAATACCGAGTTAGCTAATATGGAGTTAGCTAATACCAAATTAGTTAATACAGAGTTAGCTGATATGGAGTTAGCTAATACCAAGTTAGTTAATACCGAGTTAGCTAATATGGAGTTAGCTATTACCAAGTTAGTTAATACCGAGTTAGCTAATATGGAGTTAGCTAATACCAAGTTAGTTAATACCGAGTTAGCTAATATGGAGTTAGCTAATACCAAGTTAGTTAATACCGAGTTAGCTAATATGGAGTTAGCTAATACCAAATTAGTTAATACAGAGTTAGCTAATATGGAGTTAGCTAATACCAAGTTAGTTAATACTGAGTTAGCTAATATGGAGTTAGCTAATACCAAGTTAGTTAATACCGAGTTAGCTAATATGGAGTTAGCTAATGCCAAGTTAGTTAATACCGAGTTAGCTGATATGGAGTTAGCTAATACCAAGTTAGTTAATACCGAGTTAGCTAATATGGAGTTAGCTAATACCAAGTTAGTTAATACAGAGTTAGCTAATTTGGAGTTATCTAATAGCAAGTTAGTTAAAACCGAGTTAGCTAATATGGAGTTAGCTAATACCAAGTAAGTTAATACCGAGTTAGCTAATATGGAGTTAGCTAATACCAAGTTAGTTAATACCGAGTTAGCTAATATGGAGTTAGCTAATACCAAGTTAGTTAATACCGAGTTAGCTATTATGGAGTTAGCTAATACCAAGTTAGTTAATACCGAGTTAGCTAATATGGAGTTAGCTGATAACAAGTTAGTTAATACCGATTTAGCTAATATGGAGTTAGCTAATACCAAGTTAGTTAATACAGAGTTAGCTAATATGGAGTTAGCTAATACCAAGTTAGTTAATACCGAGTTAGCTATTATGGAGTTAGCTATTACCAAGTTAGTTAATACCGAGTTAGCTGATGTGGAGTTAGCTAATACCAAGTTAGTTAATACTGAGTTAGGTAATATGGAGTTAGCTAATACCAAGTTAGTTAATACCGAGTTAGCTAATATGGAGTTAGCTGATAACAAGTTAGTTAATACCGATTTAGCTAATATGGAGTTAGCTAATACCAAGTTAGTTAATACAGAGTTAGCTAATATGGAGTTAGCTAATACCAAGTTAGTTAATACCGAGTTAGCTATTATGGAGTTAGCTAATACCAAGTTAGTTAATACCGAGTTAGCTGATGTGGAGTTAGCTAATACCAAGTTAGTTAATACTGAGTTAGGTAATATGGAGTTAGCTGATAACAAGTTAGTTAATACCGAGTTAGCTAATATGGAGTTAGCTATTACCAAGTTAGTTAATACCGAGTTAGCTAATATGGAGTTAGCTAATACCAAGTCAGTTAATACCGAGTTAGCTAATATGGAGTTAGCTAATACCAAGTTAGTTAATACCGAGTTAGCTAATATGGAGTTAGCTAATACCAAGTTAGTTAATACCGAGTTAGCTAATATGGAGTTAGCTAATACCAAATTAGTTAATACAGAGTTAGCTAAAATGGAGTTAGCTAATACCAAGTTAGTTAATACTGAGTTAGCTATTATGGAGTTAGCTAATACCAAGTTAGTTAATACCGAGTTAGCTAATATGGAGTTAGCTAATACCAAGTTAGTTAATACCGAGTTAGCTGATATGGAGTTAGCTAATACCAAGTTAGTTAATACCGAGTTAGCTAATATGGAGTTAGCTAATACCAAGTTAGTTAATACAGAGTTAGCTAATTTGGAGTTATCTAACAGCAAGTTAGTTAAAACCGAGTTAGCTAATATGGAGTTAGCTAATACCAAGTAAGTTAATACCGACTTAGCTAATATGGAGTTAGCTAATACCAAGTTAGTTAATACCGAGTTAGCTAATATGGAGTTAGCTAATACCAAGTTAGTTAATACCGAGTTAGCTATTATGGAGTTAGCTAATACCAAGTTAGTTAATACCGAGTTAGCTAATATGGAGTTAGCTGATAACAAGTTAGTTAATACCGATTTAGCTAATATGGAGTTAGCTAATACCAAGTTAGTTAATACAGAGTTAGCTAATATGGAGTTAGCTAATACCAAGTTAGTTAATACCGAGTTAGCTATTATGGAGTTAGCTAATACCAAGTTAGTCAATACCGAGTTAGCTGATGTGGAGTTAGCTAATACCAAGTTAGTTAATACTGAGTTAGGTAATATGGAGTTAGCTGATAACAAGTTAGTTAATACCGATTTAGCTAATAAGGAGTTAGCTAATACCAAGTTAGTTAATACCGAGTTAGCTAATATGGAGTTAGCTAATACCAAGTTAGTTAATACCGAGTTAGCTATTATGGAGTTAGCTAATACCAAGTTAGCTAATACCGAGTTAGCTAATATGGAGTTAGCTAATACCAAGTTAGTTAATTCCGAGTTAGCTAAAATGGAGTTAGCTAATACCAAGTTAGTTAATACCGAGTTAGCTAATATGGAGTTAGCTAATAGCAAGTTAGTTAATACCGAGTTAGCTAATATGGAGTTAGCTAATACCAAGTAAGTTAATACCGAGTTAGCTAATATGGAGTTAGCTAATACCAAGTTAGTTAATACCGAGTTAGCTAATATGGAGTTAGCTAATACCAAGTTAGTTAATACCGAGTTAGCTAATATGGAGTTAGCTAATACCAAGTTAGTTAATACCGAGTTAGCTAATATGGAGTTAGCTAATACCAAGTTAGTTAATACCAAGTTAGCTTATATGGAGTTAGCTGACACCAATTAGTTAATACCGATTTAGCTAATATGGAGTTAGCTAATACCAAGTTAGTTAAAACCAAGTTAGCTAATATGGAGTTAGCTAATACCAAGTTAGTTAATACCGAGTTAGCTAATATGAAGTTAGCTATGGGTTGTAGCAGTTAAACTGGTGAATTTTATGAATTATCTCTTGCTATCTTATTTATAATTTGATGCAGTTTTTTTGCCGTTGGCTCATAGTGACACTTTTTAGACGCTACTTAGCTATTTTAAAATTTTGATCTAAATCGCTTACAAGTACTATCGTGCGCTCAAAATCGGCTCTGATTAGACGTTCATGCGCTCTAACGTCACCTGTGATCAGATAATAGACCCGGTTCGAATGTCCTCCCGAAAATCCTCCCATTTTGATGTAAGAGTGGGGGGGGGGGGTAAATTGTCTAGGGGGGGGGGGGGCAAAATTGATGTTAGAGTGTGGGGGTTATTTTTTCAGAGGGGGTAAAATGATGTAAGATTTGGGCTACAATGGGAGGACTTTTGAGGAATTACCCCCTGACTGAAATTGCCATGTAAGAGTGGGCTGCAATGTGCAGCAATGGGAGGACTTTTCAGGAATTAACCCCCCTGACTGAAATTGCCATTTAAGAGTGGGCTGCAATCGGCTGCAATGGGAGGACGTTTCAGGTTTTACCCCCCTGACTGAAATTGCCATGTAGGAGTGGGCTGCAATGGGCTGCAATGGAAGGACTTTTGAGGAATTACCCCCCTGACTGAAATTGCCATGTAGGAGTGGGCTGCAATGGGAGGACTTTTGAGGAATTAACCCCCTAACTGAAATTGTCATGTAGGAGTGGGCTGCAATGGGCTGCAATGGGAGGACTTTTGAGGAGTTACCCCACTGATTCAAATTGCCATGTAAGAGTGGGCTGCAATGGGCTGCAATGGGAGGACTTTTCAGGAATTACCCCCCTGACTAAAATTGTCATGTAGGAGTGGGCTGCAATGGGCTGCAAAGGGAGGACTTTTGAGGAAATACCCCCTGATTCAAATTGCCATGTAAGAGTGGGCTGCAATGGGCTGCAATGGGAGGAACTTTCCGGAATTACCCCTCCCCCCTAACTGAAATTGCCATGTAAGAGTGGCTGCAGTGGGAGGACTTTTCAGGACTTACCCCCTGACTGAAATTGCCATGTAAGAGTGGGCTGCAGTCGGCTGCAATGGGAGGAATTTTCAGGTATTATCCCCCTGACTGAAATTGCCATGTAAGAATGGGCTGCAATGGGCTGCAATGGGAGGACTTTTGAGGAATTACCCCCCCCTGCCTGAAATTGTCATGTAGGAGTTGGCTGCAATGGGCTGCAATGGGAGGACTTTTGAGGAATTACCCCCTGATTCAAATTGCCATGTAAGAGTGGGCTGCAATGGGCTGCAATGGGAGGACTTTTCAGGAATTACCCCCCACCCCTGACTGAAATTGCCACGTAAGAGAGGGCTGCAATGGCGGTAAATTGGTGTAAGAGTGGGGCTGCCAATGGGGGTAAAATGGCGTAAGAGTAAGGGGGTAATTTATTCAGAGGGGGGTAAAATGATGTAAGAGTCGGGCTGCCAAGGAGGGTAAAATGGTGTAAGAGTGAGGGGGTAATTTGTCCAGAGGGGTAAAATGAAGTAAGAGTTGGGCTGCCAAGGGGGTAAATTATTGTAAGAGTGAGGGGTTAATTTGTCCAGAGGGGGTAACATGAGCTAAGATTTGAGCTGCCAAGGGGGGTAAAATGGTGTAAGAGTGAGGGAATAAGTTGTTCAGAGGTGTAAAATGATGTAAGAGTTGGGCTGCCAAGGGGGGTAAAATGGTGTAAGAGTGAGGGGTAATTTGTTCTGAGGGGGTAAAACGACGTAAGAGTGAGGGGGTAATTTGTTGAGATGGAACAATCCTAACAAGTATTATTCATAAATATATATATATATATATATATATATAAAATATATATATATATATATATATATATATATATATATATATATATGTATATATATATATATATATATATATATATATATATATATATAGACCGTCAAGGGTTGGACAAAATTTGATGCTCTGGAGGATAAGGCGACGCAGCTGAGGGTACAGAGGTTGTGGGTTCAAGACTGGCAGTCTTCAGGTATTGGGGCTAAAACAACGTAAGGTTGAGGGTGTAAAATGATGTAAAAGTTGGGCTTCCAAGGGGGGTAAAATGGTGTAAGAGTGAGGGGGTAAAAGACAAATTAACCCCCCACTCCTACATCTTTTTTGGTCTGCCAAGGGGGGTAAAATGGTGTAAGAGTGAGGGGGTAAAAGACAAATTACCCCCGAATTCTTACATCGTTTTACCCCATTTTGCAGACCAAAAAAAAGATGTAAGAGTGGGGGGTTAATTTGTCTTTCACCATTTTACCCCCCTTGGAAGCCCAATGCAGCCCAAAAAGACGCAAGAGTTTTGAGCTGCATTTTCCTAAAAAATCCTCCCATTGCAGCCCCACTCTTACATCATTTTGGGCGGAAAAATTCAACCCGGGGAGCATTCAAAACAGTCCCTGCGCCCAAAATTTGCTTCTATCAGAATGACTTGCACTCGATGGCCACCCCTGATCAGAATAGTTTGCCTTCGAACCCGCTTCTGATCAGACCATTTCACTTTGGCATGTGACCTCAAACTGGGTACTGACGATATTCTTATATTTAATAGCAAATAATAACGACAACATTGATGACAAAATGAAAGTTTTCGTTGTTGTACGATGATGCTGACTAGTTTTTGTCTAGAAATTGGAGAATTTCCAGCTAAGGCAAAGATGAACGCAGTTGATATTCGAAAGTACATATCCTGAAAACAAGCGTTTTGCTGCATAACTAGTCAAAGTTTTTAATATGACCTGTTGATTGAAAAATATTACCCGGCTTCAATTCCCAGACCACGAAAAAAACTTTCGTCCGATAATTCTTTGCCCAGAGTAAAAGGGTTTAATTTTTCAGTCTGGGCCTCGTTAGCATGAGTCAGTTTTGTTAATTGCTGAGCTTAGAAATGACTGGACAGTAACCCAAAGGTAGTTGCACCATTTCAGGGCTCAAATTCACACTACGCAGAAGTGTCGAGTTGACCACCAACTGAAGAAACACAATGCACATGAGAATCAAACAAAAGGTGATTTGAAATTGAACAGGAAATGGGTTTCAACAAGCCAATTAAACAACCGGAGGGAGAATGACGGGAGCAAGTTCAGTTACATACCAGCTGCGGGGAAAAAGAGCGACTTTTATGCAAATTAGAGTGGTTTCGCTCCGGGGGGCATAAAATAAACAGCTTATAAGGCGGTGTGATGAACAAGCATTTTTTCTTTTTTTGGCGGTTTAGCAATTCAACCGACGTTAGTCGGTTGTTTTTCAAAACCTTTTTTGCTTTCATTTGTGATTTTTTTGGGTGATCTGCTTACTAATCAACTTATAGTAAACTGTCTATTGGAACTCATTTACAATTTGTGGTCAATGAATGTATAAACAAAAACACGTTTCCTAATATTTTGAAAACAGCGCATGTTACACCTGTCTATAAGAAGGGAGACCGACTAGAACCAGAAAACTATCGACCCATATCAGTCACACCAACTCTAGCAAAAAATTATGAGCGATTACTACTTGAACAACTAACTCACCACCTAACTCTTAATGGTCTGATTAACAAGAATCAATTCGGCTTTCAAAAGCAAAAGTCCTGTCCCGATACTATCATTTCATTAACTGAAAAGATAAACCAATGCGTTGACGAAAACGAAATTGTTGTCACACTCTTTTTAGACTTAGCAAAGGCTTTCAACTCAATATATATAGATGTTTTTATGAACAAAATAAAAAGGTATGGAATTGGAGAAAATGCAAGAATCTTATTAAACTCTTTCCTTTGTGATAGAAAACAGTGTGTAAAAAATGGGATAGCAAAATCATTGGGTTGTCATAAATCACGGTGTTCCTCAGGGAACTGTCTTAGGGCCTCTAATTTTTATACTTTATGTCAACGATTTCAGTGAAGCTGTATCAACGAATTGTGATGTATTACAGTTTGCCGATGATACAGCAATTCTATGTCATGCAAAGAATGAAGCAAATTTGCAGCTAATAGCTGAAGATACATTAAACAAGACAGATCAATATATGAAACAAAACAGGTTAACTTTGAATGAGAAAAAAACGGAGTTAATGGTGTTCAGGAATGAAAAATTGCCGATCATTGAAACTGTCGATTTCAAGGGACACCGATTGGAAGCATCTGAAAAATGTAGATATTTAGGTGTAATAATTGATAGGGAACTGACATACCAAAATCAACTAAATAAGGTTATCAGTAAAATGGCTTCAGCAATCAGATCATTATATTTGGTTCGTTATCAGGTACCGCTAAAAACAAGAATAAATCTTTTTAAATCACTAGTTTTGTCTCATTTAGATTTTAGCGCATTTTTTTTTTCAAAATTTACCATCTTACTCTATTGACAGAATTAACAAACAGATAAACTGGGGAATAAAAGTTTGCTTTATGTAAACCAAATACGATACTGCCAGAGATCTACTTCTGGAGACTAAAATTCTTCCAGCAGAGGTCCAAATAACACGGGTGTCTTTAAATAGGTTTTTAAATATTCTCCAACAAACAAGAAATTGCTCTAATAAACATTTCAGATTTATAGAAAACGTGCCTATTTTTGTAAACAAACGAACCCATAACCTTTTCTTAGAACAAAAATGTAAGTCAAAATGGAGTAATGGTTCATGTGTTCGTAACTTTATTCGAAAATGGAACACACTTCCAATTACAATTAGAAAAGAAACGTCGAAGACCAAATTTAAACAAAAAGTTACAGCGGAAATGCTTAAACGACACGAAAGAGTTCCAATAGACAGAAGGGTTGCAGGATTTAAACATATTTTTTATTAAATTATTTTACGAAAACCGAACCTTAGTTTGTTATAAATTAGAAAACAAAAATGTTTGATTAATAAATAACTAACATGTAACATTAACCAAGTGGTTAGTTTAATTTACATGTTTGCAGATTTAAAAAAAATTAGAAACTCATTGAAACAAAATTGCCAGCCATAGCATGATTTTAAAGAATTTGCTAAATTTTTTCTTGGCCATTGTCATGCCTCTCAGTCGCTGTGGGATTTAAGCCCCGAGATGTTGGTGCCAGAGCAAATCAGCGCTGAATCAGTTTAGAGATATATTTTTTATAGGATGGCTAGTACTCTGTACATGCCACAATTTATACTGGCCAGTCTTGATTTTTGAGTAAAATTTTAAAAGTTGCTGCATGAAAAATAATATGTTGAGCGTAACTCCTGCCAACAAGGTTTGTTTTTTATGCGATTCGAACTTCGGCGTGATTACTTGTAATATTTAATTTGCGCAGCAAGTCGACACAACTAAGCTAAATGCGCTTTGTGGTAACATTCCACAAACTAATTTATGTATAAATAGTGTGTATTTTACTTCTCAATATTTTTGAAATTCGCTGTCATGAACAAAATCATTCAATGTCGGATTGGGTTGGATTGAATCGCAAAAAATAAGTTTGATGCATTCGGCTGAGTTATTTTCTTATGATGACCTTGACTTACATTAAATATCCTTCGGAAAAGTATATATACTTGCACTTGGCACTGTTTTAAGCGATGTAAGTCAATCGATTAACCGTATTTTGTAAAAAAAAAGGCTTCAAAATCATGAATTAATATTTTGAAAAAAACACGTAGTTCAAAGACTAATACATATTACAACTTACTTAAATGTGTGCTCGTGAGAATTTTTGCATCCTAATGGCATCATATAAATTTACGCGAAGCGATAGTGGCTAATATTCGGGACATCGTGTTTTTTACAATTCAAAGAATTTGAACTGCATTGGGGCGCTGTCTTTTTTTAAAGATCTGTTCACACATTTTCAAGATTTTTGAAGTCAAATTGGAGTAGTGATTTTGATCACGCCGAAACAGGAAATGGAGCGAAAAAGCGAGTGGTTTTGCGGCGTGAAATTTGTTCACTCTAATGTTAAAGTAGAGTTAGAAAACGGTGTTTGAACAAAAATTCGCCTTCTCGCTAGTGGTTTTTTGTTCACACGCGGCAATTGCAATTTACCTCACTTTCGAAATGACTCAAATGTTTTACCTCACTGAAAAATGACTTCCTCACTTTGAAACTGACTTGTCACTCTAACTGAAGGATATTTGAGAAGCAGCAGTAACTTATACGATTCTTAATCAAAATATAACATCTTACTTTTTATTTGAAGGATTAATTTTTGGTGTCTTTTTTACTGTTTTTTTTGGACTGTCTTTTTGACTGTTTTTAGACTGCAGATCTACGAGGCTAATGCGGCTGTTTTCTGGCGATCTGCTAGCACATTTGCATTATTTTTGAAGTCAAACTGGAGTAGCGATTTTGGTCACGCCAAAAAAAGGAAATGGAGCGAAGAAGCGAGTGGTTCTGCGGCGTGATATTTTTGCTCTTATTTTAAAGTAGGGTTAAAAAACTGTGTTTGAGCAAAAATTCGCATTCTCGTTTGTGGTTTTTTGTTCACATGCGGCACTTTCACTTTGGTTTTTACTTTTTTTCAGGTTTTTGGATCAATTTTTTTTTCTAAATGGTTTTCAGAATCCTTTCATAGTTCATTCTAGGCATAGATTTTAGTTGGAACCAAATTCCCATTTCTCATTAGTGGTTTTTTGTTCTCGATAGCGACATTTTGACATTGTTTTTCTCTTTTTTCTTTTTTTGAATTAATTTTTTTAGAAATGGATTTCCCAATTCACTCATAGTCCGTTCTATGTCTTGTTTTTTTATTAACCAATGAAAATTTTTTGAATTGTACGTCAGGATTTGCCCTGCTATGTTTTTTTTTCCTTTCGCGATTTTTGTTACAACCATATGACGTCACAACCACTTCAAATCTGCTTTTTGTTCATTCGTTCATGCAATTTCAACTGAATTGCATTTGTGATGCCATTTTTTGCTCTTAGTGGAGCGAGTTTTTTATCAATCGCGTGATTAAATTTTTGGTCGCACTTGACTTACCTCACTCTCAAAAATGACTTCCTCACTTTGAAATTGACTTTTCTCTACCTAAATTCAAAGAGATAAGGCCAACCCAGTGCTAGTCACTCTATCTGAAGGGTATTTGAGAAGCAGCAGTAACTTATACCGATTCTTAATCAAAATATAACATCTTACTTTTTATTTGAAGGATTAATTTTTGGTGTCTTTTTTACTGTTTTTTTTGGTCTGTCGTTTTTACTGTTTTTAGACTGAAGATCTACGAGGCTAATGCTTCTGTTTTCTGGCAATCTGCCAACTATGTTTTTAGGATCTGCTCGCATATTTGCATTACTTTTGAAGTCAAATTGGAGTAGTGATTTTGGTCACGCCAAAAAAAGGAAATGGAGCAAAAAAGCGAGTGGTTTTGCGGCGTGATATTTTTGCTCTTATTTTAAAGTAGGGTTAAAAAACTGTGTTTGAGCAAAAATTCGCATTCTCGGTTGTGGTTTTTTGTTCACATGCGGCACTTTCACTTTGGTTTTTACTTTTTTTCAGGTATTTGGATCAATTTTTTTCTAAATGGTTTTCAGAATCCTTTCATGGTTCATTCTAGGCCTAGATTTTAGTTGGAACCAAATTCTCATTTCTCATTAGTGGATTTTGTTCTCGATAGCGACATTTTGACATTGTTTTTCTCTTTTTTCTTTTTTTGAATTAATTTTTTTAGAAATGGTTTTCCCAATTCACTCATAGTCCGTTCTTTGTCTTGTTTTTTTATTAACCAATGAAAATTTTTTGAATTGTACGTCAGGAATTGCCCTGCTTTATTTTTTTTCTTTCGCGATTTTTGTTAGAACCATATGACGTCACAACCACTTCAAATCTGCTTTTTGTTCATTCGTTCATGCACTTTCAACTGAAATGCATTTGTGATGCCATTTTTTGCTCTTAGTGGAGCGAGTTTTTTATCAATCGCGTGATTAAATTTTTGGTCGCACTTGACTTACCTCACTCTCAAAAATGACTTCCTCACTTTGAAATTGACTTTTCTCTACCTAAATTCAAAGAGATAAGGCCAACCCAGTGCTAGTCACTCTATCTGAAGGGTATTTGAGAAGCAGCAGTAACTTATACCGATTCTTAATCAAAATATAACATCTTACTTTTTATTTGAAGGATTAATTTTGGTGTCTTTTTTACTGTTTTTTTTGGTCTGTCTTTTTTACTGTTTTTAGACTGCAGATCTACGAGGCTAATGCGGCTGTTTTCTGGCAATCTGCCAACTATGTTTTTAGGATCTGCTCGCACATTTGCATTATTTTTGAAGTCAAATTGGAGTAGTGATTTTGGTCACGCCAAAAAAAGGAAATGGAGCAAAAAAGCGAGTGGTTTTGCGGCGTGATATTTTTGCTCTTATTTTAAAGTAGGGTTAAAAAACCGTGTTTGAGCAAAAATTCGCATTCTCGGTTGTGGTTTTTTGTTCACATGCGGCACTTTCACTTTGGTTTTTACTTTTTTTCAGGTTTTTGGATCATTTTTTTTTCTAAATGGTTTTCAGAATCCTTTCATAGTTCATTCTAGGCATAGATTTTAGTTGGAACCAAATTCTCATTTCTCATTAGTGGTTTTTTGTTCTCGATAGCGACATTTGACATTGTTTTTCTCTTTTTTCTTTTTTTGAAAATGGTTTTCCCAATTCACTCATAGTCCGTTCTTTGTCTTGTTTTTTTTATTAGTAAAGGAAAATTTTTTGAATTGTACGTCAGGAATTGCCCTGCTATATTTTTTTTCTTTCGCGATTTTTGTTACAACCATATGACGTCACAACCACTTCAAATCTGCTTTTTGTTCATTCGTTCATGCACTTTCAACTGAAATGCATTTGTGATGCCATTTATTGCTCTTAGTGGAGGGAGTTTTTTTATTCATTCGCGTGATTAAATTTTTGGTCAAACTTGACTTACCTCACTCTCAAAAATGACTTCCTCTCTTTGAAATTGACTTTTCTCTACCTAAATTCAAAGAGATAAGGCCAACCCAGTGCTTGTCACTCCACCTGAAGGGTTTTTGAGAAGCAGCAATAACTTAAACCGATTCCTAATCAAAATATAACATCTCACTTTTTAGTTACAGGATTAATTTTTTGGTGTCTTTTGTACTGTTTTTTTTTGGGTTTGTCTTTTTTACTGTTTTTAGACTGCAGATCTACGAGGCTAATGCGGCTGTTTTCTGGCCATCTGCCAGCTATGTTTTTAAGATCTGTACGCACATTTGCATGATTTTTGAAGTCAAAATGGAGTAGTGATTTTGGTCACGCCAAAAAAAGAAATGGAGCGAAAAAGCGAGTGGTTTTGCGGCGTGATAGTTTCGCTCTTATTTTAAAGTAGGGTTAAAAAACTGTGTTTGAGCAAAAATTCGCATTCTCGGTTGTGGTTTTTTGTTAACATGCGGCACTTTCACTTTGGTTTTTACTTTTTTTCAGGTTTTTGGATCGATTTTTTTTCTAAATGGTTTTCAGAATCCATTCATAGTTCATTCTAGGCCTAGATTTTAGTTGGAACCAAATTCCCATTACTCATTAGTGGTTTTTTGTTCTCGATAGCGACATTTTGACATTTTTTTTCTCTTTTTTTGTTTTTCTGAATTAAATTTTTTAGAAATGGTTTTCCCAATTCACTCATATTCCGTTCTAGGTCTAGTTTTTTGATTAGTCATTGAAAATTCTTTGAATTTCACGTTAGGATTTGTCCTGCGAGGATTTCTAATTCATCGTCTCCGTCGATGATTATTGCGACCTGATTTCTTAGAATTGACTTTTTCAATTTCAGTGATTTCTACTGCTTTGCAGTTAAATTTTGTGTGCATGACGTCATTTGTTCTGTTTTTAGGTCAATTGCAGGGCTTACCTCACTCAAAAAATTGACTTCTGAACTCAATTAATGATCCTTAAATTCTTTGAACATTAACAGGTTAAAAGTCAACAGTGAGCATCCAAGTAGTGCCAAACGTTAATGCCCTAATTCTTGACTATTAGAGACTTGAGTTTTTGATTTCAAATAATAATTCTGAAAAAAATTCCATTAGTGCTTTTTAGTAGCCGCAGAGCGATAGCTGGGGCTATTATAGGCCTTCTCTTCATTTTTTTTAAAGTTCAAAATTGTATTAGAATTGTATTAGGGCGTTGTCTTTTTTAATGGCCGCACAGCGATAGCTGAGGCTATTATTGGCCTTTTCTTGGTTTTTTGATTTTGTTGTCGCGATGTTTGATACCACTATATGACGTCACAACCACTCCAAACCTTCTTTGTGTTAATTCTTTCATGTAATTTCAACTGAAGTGCATGTTTGTTCACGCGCAGCAATTTCAGTTTGATATTTAGTGTTTTTTCGATTTTTTGGATAGGATTTTTCTAAAATGATTTTTCCAATCCATTCATAATTCATTCTAAGCCTAGTGTTTTGTTTGAATAAAAACCTACATTTCTCGCTATTGGTTTTTTGTTCTCACTAGCGGCATTTTGATATTGATTTTCGCTTTTTTTGTTTTTGTTATATGATTTTTTAAAAGTGGTTTTCCCAATTCACCCATAGTCCATTCTTGGTCTAGTTTTTTTCTTTGGTCAACAAAAATTCTTTGAATTGTACCTCAGATTATGTCCTGCTATGTTTTTTTATTTCGTCGTCGCCATTTGTGTTACGACCAAATGACGTCACAACCACTTCAAATCTGCTTTTTGTTCATTCGTTCATGCAACTACAACTGAAGAGCGTGTGTGACGTCATTTTTTCTTCTTATTGAAGCGAGATTTTTTGTTCATTCGCGTGATTAAATTTTTGGTCACACTTGATTTACCTCACTCTCAAAATTGACTTCCTCACTTTGAAATCGACTCTTATTTACTTTAATTCTAAGAAATAAGGTCAAATGGGTGTGCGTCATTCTAAGTGAAGGTTATTTGAGAGCAGCTAAGAGAGTCAGCAAAAACTTATACAGATTTTAAATCAAAATATAACATATCAGCCTTCAATGAAAAGACGAATTTTTTCGGTCTGCCTTTTCTACTGTTTTTTTGCGACTACAGATCTACGAAGCTATTGCGGCTGTTTTCTGGCGATCTGCCAGCTATGTTTCCTTATAGAGCGTATAAGTCTCCTAAAAATGACAGTCAGAATCTAATGAAAAAAACCAGCTATCTATTGAAAGACTGGTGGTCAATCTGTCTATCTTATTTCTTTAGTTGTTTCAATTCATGAAGGCCACAAGCGTCCATCGCGGCTATTTTCCGGCAATCTGCCCACTATATTTAGCATTTTTGCTTAACGGAAGACCATATTCAAAATCAAGAGATCTTTATTAAACGGAAGAGAAATTCTTTATCTCTGTGAAAGCTCCTAAGCAGAAAATAAAGATAAATATTTTTATAATTTCAATTCAAATGAACCTATTTGTATTAATTCCTTTCCAAGACTTGCATGACATGACAGGGTCCGTTGGGTCCTTGATAAGTTGAAGTTTGCACAAGCAAATTATCAGGTACTTGACAAGATCTTAGCAAGGTTCCTGTGATTGGGGAAGAAAATTTTTTAAGGAGAACTATGGAGCAACTTAAGTTAACGGAATTCAGATTAAGGTGGTGATATATCAAATTTTCTTTTTTTTCGAAATATTTTGCATAGGTCGAAATTTCCACCAGTTCGTTTCCAGGAACTCGACAACTTCTTAACATGGTTCAATAAACGAAATTCTTTGTAACTTTAGAGCTTACCTCGGATCACATGGATAATAAAGAGAATGAACAACTCAGGTTAGTCAATAAAAACATGATTGACAATAGCAGACGATACACGCTCTGTGGTCCGTCAGGTGACAGCCAATCAGCTACTTTTAATTTCAACCAATTGGAGAGCAGCTATTCGAAGAATTTCAAACCGTGGAAAAATTTGAATTCTGAAGCGCCATTCGAGAGGTGAGATTACACCGAGTGCGTATTTCATTATTTGAGGTTTTAAGAAAAATTTTTTTTTGGTTCTATAAAATATGGTTCATATACTTCTGCATTGGAAATTCATCATGATTGTGAGAGTAAGAAATTAAGTTGGTTTTGTCTCGTTTTAAATTAGTTAGTGATTTTGTTCCGTTTATAACTTCTTCGGCAGTTTCAATCTACCCTGACCCGGGCTGGTAGTTAATCTCACAAGATCTTGCAAAATTCCTGCAAAAGTATGTTCCGCTTGTAAAATCTTAAAATACGATGTTAGTATACGATCTTAAAATACGATCTTAAAATAGATGTGTTTCAACATCATCTAATTTCATTCAGGTCGAGCTCTGTTTTCAATGGTTCTTCTTAGAGATCGTAAGTACGAATTATAGTTATGTGCGTTTTAAAAGATAAATTGAAACAAATTAATCGAATAAAAAACTACTTAATTTCTGTTAGCTAAGGATAAATCGTAACTGTTTCATTAAAAACTCTAACACAATTTAAGAATAACTTGAAAATTTGGAATTACTCCTTTGTATTGTAGGGATTCACACAAATAAATTTCAAATATATTTCTTTGACTTTTTGGCCCTTTGGATGCGCTTTGGTTGATATTCTTGCAAAGTTGAGTGCCAAACCCGACTCCTGTAGAAATAGCTGTTATATTTATATCAGAACAATATTCATATAAGGACCAAAGCGGTGAGAAAAAACCTCCCATTTTGGAAAAAAAATATATCTATTTTAAAAATGTCAGGTCTCTGAGCGGGAGGAGAGCAAGTTGCAGCCACTGTTACGATCCTAGGAGACTGAAACCCACAAACTGGCAGTTTACAATGGTACCCTCTTACAGACAACCAGAGTGCCATACAAGGATAATTGAACAACAGAACACTTCATCCTGTAACTACTTAGTTCATACTTTTTTTATAGCTGCGAAGCTGTAAGCTGAGTGAAGCTATATTGCGGTGCTCTTGGTTTTTTACAATTCAAAGAATTTGAATTTATTGGGGCTCTGTCTTCTTTTTTAAGATCTGTTCACACATTTTCATGATTTTTGAAGTCAAATTGGAGTAGTGATTTTGGTCACGCCGAAACAGGAAATGGAGCGAAAAAGCGAGTGGTTGTGCATTTTTTAACTCTAATTTTAAAGTAGAGTGAGAAATGGTTGTTTGAACAAAAATTCGCTTTCTCGCTAGTGGTTTTTTTTTGTTCAGATGCGGGAAATTCACTCTGATTTTTACCGTTTTGTGGAATTTTTGGATCGGATTTTTTTCTGATGGTTTTCCCAATCCATTCACAGCTCATTCTATGCCTAGTTTTTTGTTTGAGTTAAATTTTCATTTCTCGCTAGTGGTTTTTTGTTCACATGCGGCATTTTGACATTGATTTTCCGTTTTTTTTCTTATTTTTTGATATGATTTCTTAAATTGGTTTTCTCTATTAACTCATTGTGCATTCTAAGTCTAGTTTTTTTGTTTGGTCGTTGGAAAATTTTTGAATTGTGCGTCAGGACTTGTCCTGCTATGTTTTTTTAAGATCTGTTCACACATTTTCATGATTTTTCAAGTCAAATTGGAGTAGTGATTTTGGTCACGCCGAAACAGGATATGAGCGAAAAAGCGAGTGGTTTTGCGGCGTGAATATTTTTACTCTAATTTTAAAGTAAAGTAAGAAATCGGTGTTTGAACAAAAATTCGCTTTTCGCTAGTGGTTTTTTTGTTCACATGCGGCAATTTCACTTTAATTTTTTCTGTTTTTTCAAGTTTTTGGATCGGATTTTTTTCGAAAATAGTTTTCCAATCCATTCATAGTTCATTCCAGGCCTATTTTTTTGTTTGAACCAAAGTTCCGATTATCGCTAGAGGTTTTTTTGCGCACATGCGGCATTTCGACATTGATTTTTTATTTTCTTTTAAAAAATTTTTTGACCTGATTTTTTTGACATGGTTTTCTCAATTCACTCAAAGTCCGTTTTAGGTCTAGTCTTTTGTTTAGTCAATGAAAATTCTTTGAGTTGTACTTCAGGACTTGTCCTGCTATGTTTTTTTATGTTTCGTCGTCTGACGCTCTTTTTTTCGTTTTTTTTATTTGTTCACACAGCAAAGCTGAAAAAATCAAATTTGCTGAATGACTTCTTCCTCTCAGTAACGTCAATTCTCACTCGCTTTAGCAAATTTTTTAGGTTATTTGCGTGATTAGATTTTGATCATACGTGACTTACATCACTCAATAAAATGATTTTTGCACTTTAAAACTTAAGTTTAGTTTGAATTATTTTAAGCTCAAAGGAACTCATTTGTGCAGTAAAGGTCCCTAATAAGAGGCTACTGTGGAATGAATTTTAACAAGCTTTATTAATTTATCGCTAAAAGTTTTTACGTGGTTTTTGAGCGGCGTTGATTTTTTTTCAATTCAGATCTGTATCTGTCTCTATCTCTATTATATGGCACGCAGGTCTATTCTTTCGCAGCTATTCCGGCAATCAGCCGGTTATGTTTATCAACTTTTAGTGATAAGAACAGTTGCATAACTAGTCGGTAACAAGGTAACGCCCTAAAACTAAGAAATCTTCTGCGTCATTAGACTATCAATTTATCACAGTCTTTTATCATCACTGCTACAATATAAACAGTAGCGATACAGTGCGATAGATTGTGATAAAGAAACAGTTGCATAACACTGTGATAAAGTTAAGCAACTTTTTCAATAGCAACAAAAAATATTTAAATAATTACCACACCAATTTGCTCCCCTACGCTACAGGTTTAACCTCATAATCAAACTTGATCTAGCTGCTGTGCAAGTCAGCCGCTTGACCCTGCCAGTTGTCTGGCAACATTTCTTCAGAGCCATCCGTCCGCTGTAATTTTTGGCGCCTATTATACATTCTCATTATTAATAGCCGCTTCAGCAATTCCAGGCGGCTATTATAGCGCTCCTAATGTATATATGTATGTATGTATGTTTGTTTGTATGTATGTATGTATGTATGTATGTATGTATGTATGTATGTATGTATGTATGTATGTATGTATGTATGTATGTATGTATGTATGTATGTATGTATGTATGTATGTATGTATGTATGTATGTATGTATGTATGTATGTATGTATGTATGTATGTATGTATGTATGTATGTATGTATGTATGTATGTATGTATGTATGTATGTATGTATGTATGTATGTATGTATGTATGTATGTATGTATGTATGTATGTATGTATGTATGTATGTATGTATGTATGTATGTATGTATGTATGTATGTATGTATGTATGTATGTATGTATGTATGTATGTATGTATGTATGTATGTATGTATGAATGTATGTATGTATGTATGTATGTATGTATGTATGTATGTATGTATGTATGTATGTATGTATGTATGTATGTATGTATGTATGTATGTATGTATGTATGTATGTATGTATGTATGTATGTATGTATGTATGAATGTATGTATGTATGTATGTATGTATGTATGTATGTATGTATGCATGTATGTATGTATGTATGTATGTATGTATGTATGTATGTATGTATGTATGTATGTATGTATGTATGTATGTATGTATATATGTATGTATGTATGTATGTATGTATGTATGTATGTATGTATGTATGTATGTATGTATGTATGTATGTATGTATGTATGTATGTATGTATGTATGTATGTATGTATGTATGTATGTATGTATGTATGTATGTATGTATGTATGTATGTATGTATGTATGTATGTATGTATGTATGTATGTATGTATGTATGTATGTATGTATGTATGTATGTATGTATGTATGTATGTATGTATGTATGTATGTATGTATGTATGTATGTATGTATGAATGTATGTATGTATGTATGTATGTATGTATGTATGTATGTATGTATGTATGTATGTATGTATGTATGTATGTATGTATGTAGGTATGTATGTATGTATGTATGTATGTATGTATGAATGTATGTATGTATGTATGTATGTATGTATGTATGTATGTATGTATGTATGTATGTATGTATGTATGTATGTATGTATGTATGTATGTATGTATGTATGTATGTATGTATGTATGTATGTATGTATGTATGTATGTATGTATGTATGTATGTATGTATGTATGTATGTATGTATGTATGTATGTATGTATTTATGTATGTATGTATGTATGTATGTATATATGTATGTATGTATGTTTGTATGTATGTATGTATGTATGTATTTATGTATGTATGTATGTATGTATGTATGTATGTATGTATGTATGTATGTATGTATGTATGTATGTATGTATGTATGTATGTATGTATGTATGTATGTATGTATGTATGTATGTATGTATGTAGGTATGTATGTATGTATGTATGTATGTATGTATGTATGTATGTATGTATGTATGTATGTATGTATGTATGTATGTATGTATGTTTGTATGTATGCATGTATGTATGTATTTATGTATGTATGTATGCATAATTTTTTACATTTCAAAGAATTTGAATTGTATTGGGGCGCTGTGTTTTCTTTTAGGATTTGTCCACACATTTTTCAATGACATTTATGTATGTATGTATGCATAATTTTTTACATTTCAAAGAATTTGAATTGTATTGGGGCGCTGTGTTTTCTTTTAGGATTTGTTCACACATTTTTCAATGACATTGATCTTTCGAAACGGGATAAACAGGTAAAGCCCCGCGGGCATTAAGTTTCATTAGTGTTCCAAAGTGGGCTTCAGTATTCTTTCAAGCGCATAGAGTAATGCAGCTGCTGGGATGGCCTTAAGTTAAGGTTAAAAGGTCCTTTTTAAGAGTTTATGGGCTAAATTTGGTGCAATTTTTAATGCTTTTGTGATTTCTTTTGAGTTTTTTGTTTGATTAGTCTTAGGTTGAAGTTTTTAAAAGTTGATAAAGGCCTTTTGTGAGTCAATTTTACTTGTTATGGCCATTTTATGAGCTATATGTGTTGTTACTACAAACACAAACACGCAAAATGATACTAATTTTTGCATGGTTGTTAGTTTCAATGGATTTGTTTTCAACAACTTAACCTTTCGAATTTTAAGAAATTTTTTGATAATTTTTTCCAAAATATTTGTCTTTTTTTCAGTGTCGCCTGACGCAGTAGTCAAGTAACATCGGCCTATCGATCTTTGCCTATCGATTATTGCCTATCAAAAATTATTGCCGGTCGATCTTTGAGCCAATGATTTTTTTGAGGCTTGGAATTGGGTTACTGGATAGCCTCTAGAGACACAGAAATTATTCTGAAGATATTAATATCACGATTTTCAGCAAAATTAAAATTTGCAATTGATTTCATTTTTCCTAAAGTTTTTTGGTAATTTTCAAGTTAATCGATCTTCAAGAGCCTATTAAATTATTTCAGGTCTTGCAGATATTATACTGGACCGATTCCGTAAACAAAAATTGGTTTTGATTTCTTTTTTGAAATAGGTATAATTAAAGGCATCAAATTTTGTCTTATGGATAAAAACTTCATGAGCTTTAGCAATGAGTATATTTTTGTTTTGTTTGTTTGATTGTTTTGGTTTCTAAGTTTTTTGGTATATTTTTGTTTGTGTTTTGGCTGGCATTGTTCAATTGATCTGCTGGTACTTCTATGTTTTCCATTCATTTCTTTGAATTGTACTTCAGGACTTGTCCTGCTATGTTTTTTTACTTCATCTAACAGATTTTTGTTTCGTCTGACCCTAACATTCATGACTCTGATGACATTTCATAAATTTGAGCTTTCAAAACGGGATAAACAGGTAAAGCTCAGCGGGCAACTAGTTTCATTAAAGGCCCTTAGCCGCGTTTGGTAGTCCTTCAAGTACTTAGAGTGGTGAAGCTACTGGGAGCCTACATCACTTAAAAAGTAACTTGATGAACTTTAAATTTTTTGACAATTTATCAGTTAAAGATCAATAGTGTGCATCTATGTATTGCCAAACCCATTTTCCCTAATTTTTGAGTATTAGCGTCTTGAGTTCATGGTTTCGGATATTATTGTTGAAAAAGCTCCCTTAAGGCTTTTCCTTAAAGAGCGTATGTGACTCATAAAAATGACAGACCGGATCTAACCCAAAAAGTCTAGTGGTCTATTAATGGACTGGTGGTCAATCTGTCTATCTTTTTTCAGTTGCTTCAAATCCATGGAAGGCCTGAAGCATCCTTTCCGGCAGTCATAATTATAATCTGTTAGCCAGCACAATCCTGGAGAAATAAGATGTTGTTTTTTGTACGATAATTTTTTGGTTTGAAAACTCAAAACAGATCCTGAGATATTTTTGAACGAATAAGATAAACCTGGCTTGCCTTGGCTCCAAACATTGAAAAAATGGTTTGCATATTTTTACAGCTTTTGATTTCAAAGAAAAATTTGCTGTCATTGATGATTTTTGGAAAAAAAACACATTAAAAAATACAAAAAAAGCGAATTGTTCTCGCGCAAAACGATTCAAATCAAAAGCAGGACAAATAAAGGGGTGGCTTCTTTGTTACGTCAATATTAGTTCTTCAGAAGATAGATCAATTATTGTATCTTAACGACACCTTATTCAGGCTTCTCTCTTCATTGATGTATATCATGGCTTTAATAACGCCAAATGAAAAATTGAGTGAAAAGAGGGCACGATTACGCTAGGCCAAAAGTTTTTACTCCAAATTGGAAACTCAGCAAACGTGTTTGAAAAGAAACGCAGTGCCGCATTTATCTTCACTCACTGTTTCTCCTGACAAAAATTTTAGGTTTTTTAAACAAATGATGTAATATAAGAGTTACACTCCCGTTAGAAAAAGACAAATGACAAAAAATAGAAAAAGAGAATCCGATAAGGCACAGTCTGGAATCCTTTCTGTATTACCTGATCAAAGTATATTAAAGTAAATACAAAACAATATTGGGCATTTTTTGTGGACCAATTTAGCGTCTGTGTTCCGCAAAATGAGAGCAACTGTGGACTAGGTAGAGAAAAAATTGGGTTCTTCATTTTTTCTCTTATTTTTCATATGCCGGTCAATATATACCCAGACTGTACGTCAAATCTTAATCAGTACTGATCCTGTGAAATTGCATGTGTTGGATCAGTACAGTATCAGAGCTCTGAGCAAGACAATTTTTAGACTTGGCACGTCTTAAATCAAATCTTAAGTCTTGGCAAGTTTTGAGTAAAGTGTTGACCAAAACTTGACAGGTCCTGCACAAGTCTTGAGCAAGTCTTGGCCAAGAAATGACATGCCTTGGGTCAAGTATTGAGCAGAGTTCTTAACGTTGGTTGCTTCTGCTCCGTAATGAAAGGATGAGGCCGCCATTTACAGTGAAATGACAAAAATCTGATATCGCCCAAAGATACTATCCACGGCCATTTTTCCTGTCCATTGAAAAAAGGTTGGCTTCGAAGAAAAGATATGTGACATTTTAAGTTAGCATAAGCTCAATTCAGAATTAGCTTGGTTAGATTAGCAAATTTCTCATAGAAAATTAATTTTTAAACAATTTTTGCTAATTTTGAAATGCATTTATTATAAATAATGTCCTATTAAAACTTTTAAGATCCAGACTCCTAACTGCACAATGATCAAGACTTGATTAAGTCTTAAGAGTTTAGATAAGGCGTGATCAGTACTGATTTATCAAATCAAAACGTGTATTCCACTGGAGAAGTAGTGATCAAAACTCATTCCGGTATCCCAACATCGGTCACTGCGGTCGACGAAGGTCACTCTTAAAGAATCTGCTGTCTCCTTTTTCACTTTCATTGCACTTTTTGTACCTGTACATGCCTTGGTTAAATCAAGCTACATACGCAAAATTGTTTTCTTACTTTCCAACTTTACACGAAATCAGCGATGAAAGATTTCATGGAAATTAATATAAAAGTAGAAAAAATACGCCCCTTAAAGATTAAAATTAGAGTTATCTAGATAACCTGGATCAAGATGTCCTTGAGATCGGGAAAACGGCAACTGAGTTTGGAAATTCGTCTTCCTCCGTCATCAGCACAACACTGAGTGACGATTCGAGTGAGGCTGCCAACAAGACATTCATGTTGGCTAATTGTGACAAAATCACTTCTTACAATAATGGTAGGAAAGTTATGCTGGTTTGTTTCTTTTTTCTTTTTCAACATCTTATCAGCTTTTTGTTAGTTTGGCAATGATGAGAAATAGTTTGAGAAAAAGTGAAAAAGTGAGAGTAGCAATTTTTTTGTTTTGAGGAACTAAATCTAAAATCCAAATTTTAACCCCAGAATGTAGATGTCTTTTGATTGAGTCAAAATACAAGATGGTGTTGCATTTTCTGTTCTAGCCTCATCTTCAATTTTTCCCGATGATTTGAGAAAGTTATAATTAAGGGAACGAATTTTCAGTAAATAAGTCAATTTGGTCAACCGAAATATTGATTTTATCAGGGGAACGTACTGAACTAACCCAGTTGAAGAAAAAACTGCCCGTGTTCCACTACGACTGTCAGATTGAAAAAGTTGACAACTTTCTGAAGAAGTTTGACGACCCAAATCAGAGGAAGCGGGAACAGAATAGAGGAGGCCTAAATGCAACTGAGAACAAAGTGAAAGGGGCCGAGGATACGATTGACAAAGTCATGGCACAGAACCAACAGCAACAACAACAACAGCTTCAAATTGATGCAGGATCTGGTAAGACTAGTTTTACACCACCACTACAAGGAGAAGTTTTTGACAGGCCATAACTGTCTCTTAGAACATTTTAACTTCATATTATGGCGTCTATGAAAAGTTGTAGTCATAAAAATTTTATTGAATGATAGTTTTAAGAAATAGTTTAAAGTAATCCGAAAATGAGCAAAAACAAAACAAAAAATTTATTTGAAAAAATAGAGCAGATGAAATCAGAAAAAGGTCAATTTTTGGAGAAGTAGTCATAGAATTTCCATTTGTGACAAAGTTCTCAATTTTTATAATTATTTTTTAAAAAAATTTGATTATAGCTGTGGAGCTGTAAGCTGAGCGGAGCTATATTGCGGTGATATTGTTCGTTTTTACAGTCCAAAGAATTTGTATTGCATTGGTGCGCTGTCTTTGTTTAAGATGTGTTCCAACATGATTTTTGAAGTAATGTTTTTGGTCAAGCCGAATCAAGAAGTGGAGCAAAAAAGCGAGTGGTTCTGCTGCGTGGTTTTTTTCTCTAATTTTGAGGCAGAGTGAAAAACCGGTGTTGGAACAAAAATTCGCTTTCTCGCTTGTTTTTGGTCACATGCGACTTCAATTTTTGATTTTTTAAATGGGATTCTTGCAAATTCAATCATTTCTTAGTCAGTTCTATGTCTAATTTTCATTAAGCCCATGAAAATTCTTTGAGTTATTTCAGGACGTGTCACACTATTTTTCAGGAAAATGTTTTCACAACCCCTTTTGCCAAGACTTTTGAGCTTTTGTAACGGGATAAACATGCAACGCTCGGCAGTAGTTAGGTTACAATAGAAAACCTCAGCTGACTTTAGTTAAGCTTCAAACTTTTAGATCGCAACAGCTGCCGGGAAGGTCTTACTTGAAACTTAAAAAGTGGTTTAAAGGGTCTTCTCAATCACCTGTTTACTTTAACTTGCAAAATGATACTATTCTTTGCGATTATTGTCTATGTTTTTGAAAATCTTTGTCATTTGTGGAAGATTCTCAGCTTCAAGGGCTGGAGACATGCCTCTACAGTGTGATAGCAGCCGACTGCGCGGTTTTTGAGGGCTAAGGAAATGTATTTATAATTTTACAATCTTTGAAAACCTTCTGATAAAAACTCTTTTAAAACTCTTTCTGATAAAACTTGCAATTTTTTGTCAAATTTTTTTAATTAGCCGCCGTTAGATCCTCAACGGCTTATATGTAAGCGAGCTCTATCCCTTTTTCTTAAGTTTGTTGTTCACTAACAGTTAGCGCTTTAATTTTCTCAATTACTAGATCTTTGCCCTCGACTAGATCTGAGTTTCTTAATAGCTCAGACGGTGCAGCATTTCTTTTTTTTAAAGCTCTTTCAAATAGATATAAGTTTTTATCATTTGGATAGCTTTCAAAATTGTTACCATAGAAACTTTTATCATCGAAAGAATCTAAACCTCTTTTAGTTGTGTTGACTGCAACTATAACCCCGCGTATCATCTGTATTCTATTTTCAACTACAGTTCTTCTTTTATCATACATTAGCGCTTAGCGCATTTATTCATTTATTCTTCATGTTTAGCTCTTTTCTCTTTCTTTATTCTTTTCTCTTTAGCCAACGAAATCTGCTCATGGCATGCCAAACGATATGTTTTCGATAGTAATACAAAAAGAACTCATTATTAACTCTACTTCCAAATTCATGTTTGAATTTGCCAGGTAACCTATTATTAGTTTTGATATGGAGAATACTTAGATCCCTGTGCTTGTTAGAGACATTACCTTAAGTAAAGATTATTATTTAATATCAGTATCCATATAATGTAATTGTAATCTTTAAGCGATGGTTGTAGAACATTATTGAATACATCATACATGGGTAGTTTACTTAATTCTAATACAGTAGCACCTAGACGTATTGGCTGGTCATATTTTTTTTCTTTATTAAAAAACTTTACTATGGCTGCGTTCCTGAATCTAAATAAATCTTTAAGTGTTGTCTTAGAAACTGATTTAAGTATTTTATGTTCACCTGTTAATACTTTAGCTTCTATATGCTTTAGAGGGCCCTCACAGGTTTTACCAAATAGTGAAATCTTTTTTAATTTAAAGGTGTCTCTCTCAGGTTCGGTTTTGCTACTGCCCTCATTTCAGTTTAAAGATTAACATAGTCTCTAATTATGTAATCTTGTTAATAGCCGTCGTCTGCCTCTAAAAATGCTATTATTTAGGCGCCTTCCTTTTTGCTAATTTCAATTTGCCATTTGATCAAGTTTTTCGCTTTACGTAAGTCGCGATATTCATGCTTGACATCTCACTTACTTCAGCCAATTTTTCCCTGCTATATTTTTTGTTTCATCAACCGAACTTCAACTGAAAGTAATTTATTTTTTCAATCGTTTGAGAAAATGAGACAATTAGAAAATGATTCTGTCGAAATTAAGATTGTTTTAAACCCGTTTTGTCTCTTTCGTGTCACATGTATATATTGTATTACCTGTTTAATAGCCGCCGTCAGCCTCTCTAACGGCTATTATTAAGGCGCTCTCCTTTTAAAAAAATCGCTTTACCTTTTGATCAATTTTATCGTTTTACATAAGTCACGATTGTACGTTTGACTTCTGCCTTACAATAGAAAACCTCAGCTGACTTTAGTTAAGCTTCAAACTTTTAGATCGCAACAGCTGCCGGGAAGGTCTTACTTGAAACTTAAAAAGTGGTTTAAAGGGTCTTCTCAATCACCTGTTTACTTTAACTTGCAAAATGATACTATTCTTTGCGATTATTGTCTATGTTTTTGAAAATCTTTGTCATTTTTGGAAGATTCAAGGGCTGGAGACATGCCTCTACAGTGTGATAGCAGCCGACTGCGCGGTTTTTGAGGGCTAAGGAAATGTATTTATAATTTTACAATCTTTGAAAACCTTCTGATAAAAACTCTTTTAAAACTCTTTCTGATAAAACTTGCAATTTTTTGTCAAATTTTTTTAATTAGCCGCCGTTAGATCCTCAACGGCTTATATGTAAGCGAGCTCTATCCCTTTTTCTTAAGTTTGTGGTTCATTAACAGTTAGCGCTTTAATTTTCTCAATTACTAGATCTTTGCCCTCGACTAGATCTGAGTTTCTTAATAGCTCAGACGGTGCAGCATTTCTTTTTTTTAAAGCTCTTTCAAATAGATATAAGTTTTTATCATTTGGATAGCTTTCAAAATTGTTAGCATAGAAAATTTTATCATCGAAAGAATTAAAACCTCTTTTAGTTGTGTTGACTGCAACTATAACCCCGCGTATCATCTGTATTCTATTTTCAACTACAGTTCTTCTTTTATCATACATTAGCGCTTAGCGCATTTATTCATTTATTCTTCATGTTTAGCTCTTTTCTCTTTCTTTATTCTTTTCTCTTTAGCCAACGAAATCTGCTCATGGCATGCCAAACGATATGTTTTCGATAGTAATACAAAAAGAACTCATTATTAACTCTACTTCCAAATTCATGTTTGAATTTGCCAGGTAACCTATTATTAGTTTTGATATGGAGAGTACTTAGATCCCTGTGCTTGTTAGAGACATTACCTTAAGTAAAGATTATTATTTAAATATCAGTATCCATATAATGTAATTGTAATCTTTAAGCGATGGTTGTAGAACATTATTGAATACATCATACATGGGTAGTTTACTTAATTCTAATACAGTAGCACCTAGACGTATTGGCTGGTCATATTTTTTTTCTTTATTAAAAAACTTTACTATGGCTGCGTTCCTGAATCTAAATAAATCTTTAAGTGTTGTCTTAGAAACTGATTTAAGTATTTCATGTTCACCTGTTAATACTTTAGCTTCTATATGCTTTAGAGGGCCCTCACAGATTTTACCAAATAGTGAAATCTTTTTTAATTTAAAGGTGTCTCTCTCAGGTTCGGTTTTGCTACTGCCCTCATTTCAGTTTAAAGATTAACATAGTCTCTAATTATGTAATCTTGTTAATAGCCGTCGTCTGCCTCTAAAAATGCTATTATTTAGGCGCCTTCCTTTTTGCTAATTTCAATTTGCCATTTGATCAAGTTTTTCGCTTTACGTAAGTCGCGATATTCATGCTTGACATCTCACTTACTTCAGCCAATTTTTCCCTGCTATATTTTTTGTTTCATCAACCGAACTTCAACTGAAAGTAATTTATTTTTTCAATCGTTTGAGAAAATGAGACAATTAGAAAATGATTCTGTCGAAATTAAGATTGTTTTAAACCCGTTTTGTCTCTTTCGTGTCACATGTATATATTGTATTACCTGTTTAATAGCCGCCGTCAGCCTCTCTAACGGCTATTATTAAGGCGCTCTCCTTTTAAAAAAATCGCTTTACCTTTTGATCAATTTTATCGTTTTACATAAGTCACGACTTGTTCGTTTGACTTCTGCCTTACCTCACTCACCATTTCAACTGAATTGTTTTTGAAGTTAATTCTTTCCATGTGCAAGATAGTGAATGCAGTCAAAGTCAAAAGATCAAAATCAAAAGAGATGGGATGAACCGATAAAGCCCGGTCATTAAGTCATTGAGAATTAGGTTTTCAAAGTTCATTAGAGTGTTTGCTAGCTGAGATTGGTATTAAGCTTATTAGCTTTCTGTTCCAAAGCTGAATCAATTATAATTTTAGAATCCAACCAAAACTGCACTTGGAATTAGAACATTTTTTGACACTGAAAAAAATAAAAATTTGGTCAATTTATCTCTTCTTTTTCTTTTTCTGTTTCAATCCCGATGTGCATCAAGCGCGTCAAGGGCAGCTATTTTCCGGCAGTCTGCCGTCTATGTTTGTGCTTTTGTACTTCTACCTGTACTCCTTTTTGTTGATTACATTTTTTTGTTGCTTACAAATGGTGGAAAATCACAAAAGTTTGTTTTTATAAAAAAAAAAACAAGATATTTCTGTCATTTCTTTAACTTTTATCTGATAATCATGCTATCGTCGTCATCACTGTTCACAATTTTTTGCGACCAAAGCTGTTTCTGATCAGCCTATCATGCGGCCCGAAACCGTTTCTGTTCAGACACACTTTGGCATAAAAATGTCTCTGATCAGACTATCCTTTGCTCAAAGCTGTCTCTAATCAGACCACCCCGCATTTGAAGCTCATTTTGATCAGACTCAAACCTGTGTCTGATCTGACTCAAGTGCACTCGAAACTCTCTAATCAGACTGAAGTGCTCTCTTGAGTTCGAGAATGTAATTTCCAGCGCAGAATGCACATTTGTGCACTTAACTGAGTGTGATGAGATTTGATTTTGGTTTGCGACATCAGCCTTGGCTGCGCGCGAACTTTGATAGAGTCTTTTTCGTCCTCTGGATTTAAAAATTTCGAAGGCGAGGTCTAATCAATCCAGATGTCACTAGGTCCTATTTTTTAACCAACTAATGGCTTTTTGGACAAATTTTGTATCGTTTAAGGCGATGGAAGAGATACTTCAAACTCAAACAGCGCTCGGAATAGCTCTGCTTTGCAAATGGGAAGACCCCAATACTCTAACATGATCAATAACAATAATAATGGCAAGGGCTCTCTGGGACTGACAACAGGTGCACCCTTTCACTCTTCTCTCATCAGTATTGAGGAGGGAAGAGAGTTGGGACAGGTATGTAGGTCACTGATTCTGGTGTTTTTATCTAATATCTGATCAAATTCTGACAGTTTTTAATTGCTCTTGATTGAAGTTCATAGCAATTATTGTGAACGTGTTTATCATTTTTGTGCAGATTTTTCGCTTGACCTTTTTGCGCTTTTCTTCTAGAACATTCTTTGACTTCTCAAGTGACTTTTTCGCGTTATTCAGTTTTTTGAGTGATAGCTATTGCTCTCACTCCGAACTAAAGCTTGTTGCTAATCGCAAGTGGGATGCAGAATATCACAGTCGGCACTGCATAACGCTATGAAGGTGGAGGTCAGTTGTTCGAATCCCGGTGGGGTCAAATGTTTTTCCACCCGGCTGTCGTTCGAGAGCAATTCTTCCGACTTTAGTCGGTTTATGTTTTTTTAAATCTCACCGGCACTTCTTAGCAATCTCTAATTATAAAAAAACTACCCTCGATCGAAAAGTGACGAAGAGACCGTGCTCTAGCAAATAGCCTATGAAATGAGCTTCTGCTTGACTTTCGCGAATGAATTGTCTGATTAAGACTTCGAAGAAAAATGTGTCAGCTTTTGTCAGGTCCTAACCCTAGTGGGCATAGGTTTGAGAGTTGAAAAAAGGGAAGAGAGAGCTTAGGGTTGAGGATATATCGAGGAAGAGGGTGTTGGGTATAGCTACCCAGGTTGAGGTGCAGACCCAAATATAGTATAGCATAATACTATAGTATAGTATAATATAGTATACTTTAGTATACTATAACATAGTATAATATAGTATACTATAGCAAATATAGTATAGTATAATGCAGATTTTATGAAAGCGAGATCGGAACGATTCTTTTGAAAGATTGAAACTTATTGAATTTAACATTAAGAGCATTCACTTTGTGGACATTCTCTATAAAAGAAAAACACTACGAATTTTAACCTTAGTTGTTTCTATTTTTTGTTAAAGGAGGAAATAGCTTCTGAATCGACAATTGGAGAGAGCAGAGCCAAGACACAACAACATTATCACCATCATCACAATAGTCATCACCGTGAATTTGCGTCACATCCAGCAGTTGCATGTCAACAGGTAAAACAACTCTAATAGTTAAGCACAAAACGACCAGACGAACTTAGCTGAATGAATCTTCTGAAGGGCTTACCGGCAAAAAAATGTTTTGCCTTATTAGACTAAGCATGTGATTAACCGAAACTGTTTTGGAGACAGATTTTCATGGTGTGAAGGGTGAGTAATTGCTCTCGTAGAGAAGCAATTATTGTAAACGTGTATGTCTTTTTTATGCAAAATTTTCGCCTGACCGTTTTGACTTTTCGAGTGACTTTTACGCCCTTGACCTTTTGCGTTTCGCGTGATTTGAAATTCTCTCTCAATCACAATTTCAAGCAGCTGAACTCAATTGGCGGCAATTTAATACTAAAAGTCAATTGAAAATTGCGCCGAAACTGGTGCCGTTTTTCACTTTATATCTTGATAGTGGTATATTTTAACCTCTAATGTGGTTATTTGAAGTCCACTATTGAACTTTTTAGCCCATTTAGACCCCCGTCCTTCCCTCCCCACCCCCCCCCCCCCATTGAAGGAGGATGCAACTGATTAGAACTCCCACTGGTCGTTCGAACTACTGCGTCCTACCTCCCCTCCTCTCCCGTGGACGCCTCTCTCCGCCTAACCTGACCCCACTGCGCTCTCCGATCCACTTTAATTATGTTAAATTATCCTTCCTAAACCGTTGCTAGCTACTGAAGAAGCCAACCGCTCGCCAGTCCTTTGAGAGCATTTTACCCGACGTTAGTTAATAACATTAGCTATCTGCCATAAGTTATTGAGCAAACACTAGAAAACAAGATCCATTTTCTTTTTTATGTTCCATAAAACTTTTATAACTATAACTTCTAAGTTTCCCGATATTTTGAGACCATTTCAAGCTAATGCAAAAAAAAGCCAAAGGCTAATTTTCAGTCGAATTATTCTCATATTGATGATTTATTGCATCTGTAGAAAACAAAAGATAAAGTCAAGGAAAAAACTTTAAGTTTTCAGTTGACCAAAAGAACTTTGCAACTCGAAAACTGTCGAGAGATTTTCGCATTTTGAAATTTTTTTCTCTGCATGCATGCATCAAACTGAAGTTCAACAAAACACCTTATCGACGGCAATGTCGCTTCAAATTTTCATTTAATTGCAATCAAACAAATTTTTCAGCAATTAAATTAGTCCTGCAATCTTTCTAAATGCATTTTTTTGCATGAATAAATTCTCGTCTAACTCTGTCAACTCTTCGTTTCCAAAGATTGTATTACTCAGAGGGTAATAAGTTTTCTCAGGGCCTTACGCCTAACCAGTCTCTATAAATGCGATTCACAAAAACCTCCTGTTTTGAGAAGACAATTTTATTTTCTGAAGAGCGCTTCCTAATCTTGACGGATTGACCACCAAGTATTCCCCCTCACACTCATCCGTTGCAAATTTTGAGAAATTTTGTCCAATTCTGGTCAGTTACGTTTTTTTCTGATAATCTGGCGGTTTTCTTCAACACACCCAACGTCCTCTCTCTTCTACCTCGCGGTTTGTTCCTCCCCTCGTATAGAACAACCTTCCGAAGCCTACCCCCTCCTTAATCGCTGAACGCCCCTATCACTTTCCTCCAATTATTTCATTAAAACCAGTACCCCTGGTACCAGCATCTCTGAGCCACGGGTGGTTACAATCAAAATCAGTCGCTAGGCTGTTGTTCGAGAGCAATTCTCCCAAGTGTATTCGGGTATGCTTTTTCCGTTAGCTTTAAGAGTTTTTTTAGTTAGAACTTTTGACCTTTAATAGTAGATTTACGGCAAAATTCTGCTCAGCACCAAGATTTCCTGTTCGGATATCCATTTTTTTTGGTTTCACATCATTTTATTGTGCTTTTTTTCTGCAGTTTTTTTTTCACGAAAAACGGCAATTTTAAATATAGAATGAAACTTTCATCAACAAAATGTATACTGAAATTAAGGTCCTAAGATACATTCATCTTTGAGCCAGCATGCTTGACACACACCCCCGCAACCCGTGCGTCCCAACTCCCCTCGCCTCCCGTGGACGCCTCTCTCCACCTTATCCAACTCCACTGCGCTCTCCGATCCCATTCAATTAAGTTAAATTATCCTCCCAAAACCGTTGCTACCTACTCACAAAGCCAACCTCTCGCGAGTCGTTTGAGAGCATTTGACCCGATGTTAGTTGATAACATTAGCCTTCTATTGTAACTTACTGAGCAAACACAAGAGATCATCATGTTTTTTCAATTTTCTGTTTCTTAAAACTTTATTCTGACCATCACAAAACAAAGCGAACAAAGTCTAAAAGTTAATTTTCAGTCAAATTATTCTCATATTGATGATTTATTGCATCTAGAAAACAAAAGATAAAGTCAGAGAAAAAACTTTAAGTTTTTAGTTGACCCAAAAAAACTTTAAAAAAATTAAAAATCGTTGAAACCTAAAAATCGTTGACTTAAAAATCGTTAACCCAAAAAAAACTTAAAAAACTTAAAAATCGTTGACACTTAAAAATCGTTGACAGATTTTCGCTTTTTGCACTCTTTGTTCTCTGCAAGCATGCACCACAACTGAATATCAACAAAATTGTTATGAACATC
The DNA here is from genome assembly GCF_964194025.1 of Convolutriloba macropyga. Lineage (NCBI taxonomy): Eukaryota > Metazoa > Xenacoelomorpha > Acoela > Convolutidae > Convolutriloba > Convolutriloba macropyga. Next base: position 81,664,477 of record NC_134471.1, on the reverse strand, counting down.
ATTTTTGATTAAAATTTCGGTTTAATTGCTATCAAACAAATTTTGTAGCAATTATATTAGTCCTGTGGTCCTTTTAATGCAATTTATTGCATGACCGATTTTTCGTCGAACTCTGTTGACTCTTCGTCTCCAAAATATGTATCGCTCGGCGGTAATTAGGCTCTCTCAGGGCCTTAGGCCCAACCAGTTTCTAAGAATGCGATTCACAAAACCTCCTGTTTTGAGGACAAAATTTTATATTGTGAAGGGCGCTTACTAATCTTGAAGGATCGACCACCAAGTATTCCCCCTCACACTCATCCACTGCCTTTTTTTAGAGAAACTTGTCCAACGTCTGTAAGATACGTTATTGTTTACTAATAATCTCGCTGTTTCCCTCAAAACGCCCACCATCCTCTCTCCTCTACCTCGCGGTTTGTTCCTCCGCTCGTACAGAACAACCCCTCCCAAGCCCACCCACTCCTTAATCGCTGGACGCCCTTATCACCCTCCACTGAACATTCCATTAAACCATTCCCCCTGGTACGAGCATCTCTGAGTCGGAGGTGAATGCAATCAAAGTCAGTCGCTCGGCGGTTGTTTGAGAGCAGTTCTCCCGAGTGTATTCGGGTATGTTTTTTTTTCCGTTAGCTTGAAGAGTATTTTTTGTAGTTAGAGCTTTTGACCCTGATTTAACAGCTAATTTTACGGCAAAATTCTGCTCAGCACCAACATTTCTTATTCGGATCTTCATTTCGTTTTGGTTTTACATCATTTTTTTGTTCTTTTTTTGAAAAATTGCAATATTAAATAAAGAATGAAATTTTCACTAACAAAATAACTGCTGAAATTAAAAATACTACGGTACATCGTTTTATACTCAAACTAACTGACCAATTTTCAATTTTTAAGATTAACATTATATAAAACTCATTCTTTATATAGTAAACAAAATTCGGTTTAAGCCTATGTCTATATAGGTAACTATTATTTTTGCTAATTGAACGTCAACATAAATGTTCCCCATTTAAAACTGAGGTTGTTGGATGAAGTGGGTAGATACGCATGTTGAAGGACCCAAGAAAACGGAGTAGTGATTTCGGTCACGTCGAAAAAGGAAGTGGAGCAAAATGCGAGTGGTTTTGCAGCGTGAATTTTTTTTCGCTCTTTTTAAAGTAGAGTTAGAAAACGGTGTTTGAACAAAAATTCGCTTTCTCGCTAGTGGTTTTTGGTTCACATGTGGCATTTTCACTTTGCTTTTTACCGTTTTTTTAAATTTTTTGTTTCCAGTTTCTGTTTAGTCAATGAAAATTCTTTGAATTGTACGTCAGGACTTGTCCTGCTATGTTTTTTAGTTCGTCGAATAAAAGTTTTCGTTTTACATCATTCTGCCGCCTCTTTGACATTTTGCGTCAAATCTTTTTGACTTATCTGAGCTAGTCTCACTCTTCTCTCATTCTGCTAAAAGTGTTTTTAGACAGCAGTTGCTCATTAAAGCAATTCAAAATGATCAGATTCAGTATAAAAAACAAATGAAAACGGGATAAAATCATAAAGCCCGATTTTTGATGCCGGTTACTCGAACTTTATTCTTAGTTACCATATCTAATGCTTATTGGTTTCATACTAATCCATGTGTGGTCTTAATGCGAAACAAGAGCATGTTCAGCTCCAAATTGACATCAAAATACTTCGCACTTTAAAATTGTTTATGCAAAATTCATTTTTTCACTTGTTTTCTCTTCTTCCAATCCCAATCTTGGTTATTGGAATCAACGGCGACTATTTTCCGGCAATCTGCTGGGTATGTTCAATTGCTCTTGAACGAAGTTCATTGCAATTATTTTAAACAAATGTGTCTTTTTTGTGCAAATTTTTGCTTGACAGTTTTGGGCTTTTCTTCTAGAACGTTCTTTGACTTCTCAAGTGACTTTTTACTTTTTCGTTCTTCTGTTTTGAGTGAGCTCTTTTGCTCCGAAGTAAAGCTTGTTGCTAATATAATATTGGTTGCAGCATAGCAGACGTACGTTGGTTATAGCGCAGTGGTAAGTGCGGGTTGCTATGGAGCGGGAGGTTATGGTTCGAATCCCATTAAAAAAAGGATCTAGGCTACAGTCCCTGAATTAAATTGTCTCGTCAGTTGTTCATGAGCGATTCTTCCGACATTTGTCGGTTTATGTTTAGTTTTTAATACATCATGTCTGTATATATTCGAAAAATATACCAGGGAAACTTTTTTTTAAAAAGGAGTACAAAAATGTTGAAAGATTCGGGAGGCTTTCAACACTGCAATTCGCTTCTATGATTCTTAACCGAATAAACGGTAAGCTAAAGTAACTGATGAATTTTTACTGCTGAACTTTGTTTTGTTTGTAAAAAAAAGACTTGATATAATTTTGTTTAAGAACTTAAGAACTGTTAAACTTAGACAACATTCTCGGATCTTCGATGCTGTAAATTAGTTTACCATACTTGTTTTTAGTTTTTTGCAGAAGTTACTCGAATCGGGCAAGAAGGCTAATTTCAAAATTGAGAGCCGTTTACAAAGATTGTATTGCTGTTAAACAATTTGTCAAAAGAAACATCGAACAATAAAATTATCAATAAAATGGACATTTTTATGCAATTGACCTCCTAGCATCCTGCGATACCAACAAATTTGACGAGTTTGTTTGGAAAAATAGGTTGCATTATGTTATAATAATTTAAATAAGTTTAGGTGAGTAGTTTTGGCGATGTTGACTCCAGACAACAAATGCCAAAGGAATCGGAAGATAAAAGAGCGAAGTCTGCTGCTGATCTCAATCTGTACAATAGAAGACATTCCCTAACGTCTTCTGAATTGGGTATGTACCAACTGAAGGGGTTACATTACGACGCAGAGGTATACCGATATCTTCACGGGCAAAATTGCCCGATCTGTGTATCTCTTGTTCGTTTTTCCTATGTTTATACATATAAATTGCAAAAATATTTAAGAAAATAGATACTTTAGTAGCAAAAACAGGCGAAAATGAAGGCAAACCGTGTTCGCAAAAGTGTCCAAATTTGAACCGCGAAATTGCGATGCAAGCTATGTATCCTATTTTTTGCTCGCTACGTATCAGGAATCAGCTCGATTTATGTATCTCTTTTCCGCTTTTGCATCTGCAATATGCAAATGGACCGAATTTAATGAGCGTTTCTTAATCTCTAAAAGTGGTTTAAAGCTTTCGTATTTGATAGGAATTAAGTGATTAAAAGTGGCTTACAGAATTAAAATATACCATATCGTACAAACTTCATGGTTTTTCAGGCTTTTACTTGAATTCAATCGTCAACGTTTTGAGACAATTCTATGAAAAATTTGAAATAAGTTTATTTCTGATAAGTCCCTCATTTTCAATTTAGAGAAATGGAAAATTAAAGTACCATCAACTGATACTCTTCAACGTCCTCTCATTTTTTCTTCATGGTTTTTCAGGCTTCTATTTGTATTCAAGCATTACTGTAAAACTAAGTTTAAATGAAAATGAAATTAACATCAATTGAGATTCTAACTGTCGCTCAACTACTTCCGTAAATTTTTCCATATATAAAACGATGGTTGTTCCTGTAGAAAGTTCATCACTCTTCTTTATAAAAAAAGATAAATTAGACAGAAGAAGATTTTGGTAAGAAACCACATGTGAAATGATTAAATTTTTCTTCCGGAATTTGATTTAATGAACGATTCCCAATTGCCTTCAGCAGATGAATATGTCAATATGAAATTTGTCAAAATTTTCTTGTCTGTTTACAGGTTTTCAAGTGTATAACAATTTTTTTTGTGCTAAATTCATCAATTCTGCGTCTGTTTTATATGTCAAATACTTATTTTTGAAAAATCCCTCCATTCAATGACTAAGTTTTGTGCTTATTCACAGGTTTACAGGTGTCTATTAATCTTTGAATCAGTATTATGTTGCGTCTATTTACAGGTTTATAGGTGTTTACTTACCTTTTCCGTCTATTTTCATGTCTAAAACTGTCTAAAAAATTTTTCCCATCTATTCTGATTTGCTATCCCCCCGTATTTTTTACGCCCCAAATAAAAATTATTTGTTGTTATGTAGCACGTTACCATGTACAAAAAAAGCACGTGCAACTGGGGTGCGTAAAAGATATAAGCCACTAAGCTGAAGCAGGGGGAAACAGAATAAATCCATTTTTTCTGGAAAATCTCATCATTTGCTCCCTCTCTCTCTATAAACAAATCTCAAAAACAAAAACTGAGAAGCGATACTTGCAGATGCTTACAGAATTTTAAATTAACGACAACATTTCAAAACAATTATATATTGTATCACTAATTCCACCCTTATAGCACTTCAAAGCTTTCAATAAATTATTGCATGCTCAAAAATTGGGCTTTAAATCATGTTTGCACGCTCAAAAGCTTGCGTTTATTTAGGCTAAGTTGCGGATTAGAGATACAATTAATACGAAATATAGATAAAAAGAAAACGAAAACCTGCTAAAAGACTGACTTTTCACCTATTTTGCAATTTTAATTCGCAAAACTGGCATATCCACTTTTGCGAAAAAAGATACGAAATTTGTCTCCTAATTTTATGCATCTATTTTTCGAGCAAATTTGACTAAGGGAGATTTTGAGGAATACCTCGGCGGCGTAATGAAATACCTCCAAATTTCTGAGCATGATATTTTTGCTGGTTGAGTGAAGACTGAGTGGAGATATCATGAGGGCGGTTCTAGATCAAGTTGGAGACTTCCGTTAACATGGACTACGATACTGGCTAACAAAGAGCTCTTATTAATTGTTCTTGAACGAAGATCATAGCAATTTCTGTAAACGTGTGGGTCTATTTTTTTTGGAAAAATTTCGCTTGACAAATTTGACTTTTCGAGTGAATTTTCGCCCTTGACTTTTTGCGTTTCGCGTGATCTAAAATTCTCTCCCAATCACAATTTCAAGCAGTTGAATTCAGCTGGTGGCAATTTAATACTGAAAGTCAAATGAAAAGCGCGCCGAAGCTGGTGCCATTTTTTACTTTAAATCTTAATAGTGATATATGTTAACCTCTAATATGGTTATTTAAAGCCCACTATTGAACTTCTTAGTCCCATTTAGGCTCCTTCTCCCTTCCTCCCCCCTCCCTCCCCCACCCCCCGTCTGAAGCAGGCTTCAATTGATTAGAGCTTCCACTATTGGTTCGAGAGCAATTCTTCCGACGTTTATTCGGTTATGTTCTTAGTTCAAATTCGCCCTTATTTTAGCCCTGTGGATTCATCTTACGGAAACTTGAGCTACACTCACACTAATCCCTCAGTGTTTTCCACAGGTTGCTTTTTGAGTGGTTTAGTGAAAAACACTGAACATGCAAAATGGCGTACACTTACAGAATTTTGACAGTGGAATTCGCAAAAAATGAGAAAACAATTCTACCTTATTTAATTCTAATGTCCTGTTTTACTCTAAAAGTCGGTATTCAAAAATTTTTATCATTGAGTAAATTTAAAAGTTTACTCAATTATTAAATACAAAATATCTACTCTCCTATAAGTGAGCTTCATTTTTTATACTCAAGGGCGATTAATTATGATTTCGACAAAAATGGCTCAAAATCTACAATTTGTACACATCCAATGCATTTGTTCATCGTTCCAACCGCGCTCCCGCCCCTCCTTAATTCAAGCTCTAACCCCGCTTCAATTGGGCTAAAGCTAGCCTGCCTAAACCATAGCTAGCACCTAATGAAGAAAACCGTTTGTCAGTCAATTGAGAAAATTTGCCCAACGTCAGAATATTTTTCTGCCTTCACCAGACTTATGTGCGTTCAACTCTAGTCTTTGTGCATTGACGTCGAGAGTTTCCTGCACTCTCCAGATTTTCTTGTGTTCATTGGAAAATCTTGCCGTCTTGTCCAAACTTTTGCTGGTTCACCAGAAAATTGTGTGTTCACAAGATTTTCGTGTTTTCATGTCCAGACTTTGAAGAGGACATGAAGAGGTCCTCTTCATATTTTTGTGTGCTCACCAGACTTTGGTGCGTTAATGTTCCGTTTCATTTGATTTTCAATAATTTCTCATTATGTAATTTTGAACGCACGATGTCTCCCTCGTGCATTCTTTTTCAGTCTGAACATACTTGACTTCATCTGGGACCTCATAACTTTTGGTTTCATAACTTTTGTTTGCCATTTTTCCGCAGAATTGAATCATTTCTGAATAATTTTGAGGAACGGCTACCTTCTCCGGCGTTAAACCAGCCGCCATTCTTAGTCATAAGGCTTTATTACAGATTAAATACTAACTTATGCGATGCTACACGTAACTATTCCGGAAACTAGAAAAACAACTTGATATTATCTGGTTGTCATCAAGGTCATATATGATTTAGATCTTTTCGTGGTAACCATTCGTACAAATTTTAAAAGACGCTCAAAAAAGTGTGACGACAATTATTTTTCTATTGAAAATAATGCATTGAGTGAATGACGCTCTAGAAAAAAAGGACAGTTAGAAGACTCGAATTCTAAGCAATTTTGAGTTGCCTCTATCAGACGACAATACAGGACTAACTTTTTCTGTTAAATTTAGCGCAGAGCGTTACAAAAGAAAGTTAAAGTAATTTAAGGTAATTTTACCTTAACAAAGTTAATGTAAATTTTTACCTAAACTCAAGTTAAGGTAAAGTTAAGGTAAACTTTACCTTAACTCTACCTTATCAACTGTTTACTTTAACTCCGTTAAGGTAAAATTACCTTAACTTTATTTATAGTGCAGGTTCACTCGCATAAAAAAATCGATTGTCGATTGTAATTTTTAATTGCTCTCAAACGAAGTTTGTAGCAATTATATTAGTCCTGTTGGTCTTTTTTTATGCGATTTTTCGCTTGACCGATTTTTCGTCTGACGCTTTTGACTTTTCGTCCTCAAAAACGGGATAAACAGGTAGCGCCCAGCGGGCATTAAGTGCTCTTAGAGCCTTTCAGCTCTGTTTCAGCTCAAACTGTTTTGGAGACTTATACTTATACTTATGGTGTGAAGGGCGGTTCTGAGAGGTTGAGAAACCCCCCCCCCCCCGTTGACCCCCATCCCCACCACGCTGTTGCCCCCCCCCCCAACCCAGTGTTGCCCCCATCAGCCCCCAGTGCACCCCCCCCCCCCCCCCCCGTGGCTAGCTACTGACGAAGCCAACCGCTCGCCGGTCGTTTGAGAGCAATTCGCCCGACGTTAGTCGGTTATGTTATAAATTCAGATCTTTCTTCATCGACAATTCTGACAGATTCAAATATACCCCATACTCATCAAGTCAACAACAGACCAATGAAGAAACAGCACTTCTCCTCTTCCTATTGGTGGGTAAAGAGTTCTTCAGGGGAGGATAACGACAACAATTACACCACAAACAAAAACAATGGATTTAAAGACGACAAAAGCAAAATTGACGGCAACTCAGCAGTTCATACAGCGCCGTCTTCACAGGGAAGTTTTTTTGCAAACACGTTTCTGTAGCAACGTTAGCTGGTCAGAACCGATATTTTCGATCAAAACTGAGAATTGATTTGGTTTAGACTGAGTTATGAAAAAAACGAACGGACTCGACCAAAATTTGCAATGGAAAGATTACTTCAAGACACAAATGATCTCTTGGAGTTCACTTAATTGCCGCAAAATTTGCAGCGCTTATTTTTTGCTTCACAATTATTATTTGGCTGTATTGATTGCTCTTGAACGAAGTTTCAAGCAATTACTGTAAACGTGTTGGTCTTTTACACCCCGATCGAACGTTGAAGCAATTTGTGAATATGTTTTTTTAATGGATAATTTTAACGCTTGATCTTTTTCCCTTTTGGAGTGAAATTAAGAACCTTGACTTTTTTAACTGAACTTAAACGACCTTTATAGCAATTATATCAGTCCACCCTCCTCTGCCTGCTGGCGATTCGAACCCCCTGTAACCCTTTAGCCAACTAACCCTACGCCCGCCCCGCCTTCAACGCTCCCCCCTCCCCCATTAATGCGACCCTCTCCACTAAACTCCCTAATGCCAGCATCCTTAAGCAGCAGCTGGCTACCACTGAAGCCAACCCCTCGCCGGTTGTTTGATTGGTAGCATTTCGCCCGATGATAGCCAGTTATATTCTTATTATTAAAAGCCGCCGTCAGCCTCTCAAACGGCTATTATTTAGGCGCTCTCCTTTTTGATTGAGGCGCTGTCTTTTTGTTTTTTTTTAAGATCTGTTCACACATATTCATGATTTTTGAAGTCAAATTGGAGTAGTGGTTTGGTCACGCCGAAACAGGAAATGGAGCCAAAAAGCGAGTGGTTTTGCGGAGTGATTTTTTTTGCTCCAATTTTGAAGTAGAGTGAGAAAACGGTGTTTGAATATTCGCCTTCTCGCTAGTGGTTTTTTTGCTCACATGCGGCAATTTCACTTTGGTTTTTACTCTTTTTTCGATTTTTTGGGTTGGATTTTTTTCTAAATGGTTTTCCCATTCCATTCATAGTTCATTCCAGATCTAGTTTTTTGTTTAGTCAATGAAAATTCTTTGAATTGTACGTCAGGACTTGTCCTGCTATGTTTTTTTAATTCGCTTTACTATTTGATCACGTTTTTCGTTTTATATAAGTCACGGCTTTCAAGTTTGACTTTTGACCTACTTCACTCACTGTTTCAACTGAATGGATTTTATATTCAAAGGTCACAGTCAAAACAGCAAAACCAAAAGAGACGGGATAAACCGACAAAAAGCGGTCATTAAGTCATTGAGAAATAGGTTATCAATGTCCTGTAGCATGTTTGTGAGCTGATATCGGTATTTAACTTTTTAGCTTTCAGTTTAGAAGCTGAATTAAGTATTATTTAGAATCTAACTGGAACTGCACGCCCAATCAGAAAACTTTTTGACACTAAAAGAAAACAGAAAAAATCTCAGTCAATTTGTCTCTGTTTTTTTTTAATTTTGTGTTTCAATCCCGATGTGCATCAAGAGCGTCAACTGCGGTTTTTTTCCGGCATTGTTTTTAATCATTTTTTTCTCGAAAGGCAACAATATGATTTGAATTCAATTAATAAAACAATGAACAGCAGTTCCAACAAAAGGTTTGCTTCCCCACGAAAATGTTTTACAATTATTTGTTTTTAAAAAATTATCTGTGGATCGGAATCGAAAACGCTTGAAATTGAGAATTCAATTCAGGCAATTCTTTCATATTTTGAAAAATTGTACCAAAATACACATTTTTTTATGTTCAAAAACCTAATCAAAGAATCTGTTGAGAAGCAGTGACTCAATTTAAAAAACTTACAAAAAATTGGTCATCTCAAAAATGTCTTTGAATTGAATCAGAAATATTTAGCAATTGAGCCACCAAGAAGTGTGGAAAAAGATCTTGAATTTTGATCATCCAAAAAGTGACTCCAGAATTTTGAGTTTTCCTTGATTTAATTCCTCACCTTCATCGGAATGCTATTCATCGTTTTCCACCCCTAAAAATATTAATTTTTGTTTTGTAAAAGGCCCGAAAGATCTATTAGTTGCTATATAGCAAAAATTCTTGACTGGGACCTCCAAGGAGCCAAGTAATTGATACTTATTGATGTCTTCAAAATCTGTTCGACAGGCAAAATCAACTTCAATTAGGGTCCTCTGTGATGTTCAATGTTAAATTTTTTGTAATTATGAGAGCTAAATTTTGGAAATATAAGTTTTCTAGGGTCGCCCATCGCCTGCAAGCTGCCCCTCTCCCATAGGTTCATTGAAGGAGACAAATTGTGCATCATTAGGAGAAAAGGAGGCCACTAAAACTAAAACACAAATGATGAAGAACAAGCACGGGAAAGAACGAAGAAGGGAAGCAGATTTTCAAAGGTTAGAGAAATTTGACATTATAAAATCCCTAATGTGAAGAAAATTTTATCCTGCCTTGATAACGCTTTAGTTTGCGCTAATAAGGAGCTGTATAATCTATAGAAGATGGTAGCAAGCTGCTAACGCAAATGATATTTGGCTGTGCTCCAGGCAAAGATCTTTCCTAAAAATATTAGGCAACTGTGTGGAAATCAAAAAATTATAAACAAAAACATGTATCAATAGCAAAACTCTCTTAGACACCAACGAAAATTATCTTAAATTTTAAAAAACTTATATTCAATCACAGATTTTTTCTTTTCACCTCGGAGTTTAAAAGCAGACAAATTTTAGTTGATTGTTTTTTGATTATTCACATTTAGAAGTTTATCTGTACTCTGAAACAGAATTTCAAGAATAAATTTGTTTTGTTCATTTAAGTTTTGTTGCCAAAAAGTGTGGTCAGACGGCACAATGTCAGAAATGTCAAATTTTCTTGATTTGATGAAATTACATTTAACTTCATATTTGTGTATGTTTCTTCGTATAGTTAATTTCCACTTTCCCGTACCGAACTCCAAGTGTAAATCAGTACTGAGCTATTGTAAATGCAAGTCTCCCAAGTAAGATATTTTAATCGCTTTCTCACTTGCAATTTGCTTCTCACAAGTGTATATTAACGGTGCAAAAGACAAACTTTCAACATTCATGGTGGTTCAGAAAGGAGAACAAACGTCTCGGGGGATGGAGATCCTGGGATTAATCCCCGCAGGGAACTTTTTTTTGCACTTGGCCCAAGTCTGACCAATGTAAAATCAGACTAAACGCAAGTCTGACCAGTCAAAAATGGCATGGATCAGTCTAAAATTCAGTAATGATGAGGAACTGCATTTATACTGGCCCAGTACTGAAAAACACTTGGAGTTAGGTACGGGTTTATAAAAGTCTTAAAGAGGTTTAACCATTTATTTAAACATTAAATCTCTCTGTGAGGCTCAATTGTTAAGACTAAAAAACCCGTAAGATACTGTTGCACTCTAAGACAAAGAAAAGAAATGTAGACCGTGAACATCCTTCAGAGACAAATTTTTGTCGAGAAAAAATATAGAAAAGTTATGTCAAAGAAAAAAGGAATTGAAATCAACTCTAGATAAGTGTTTTCAGAAGTTAATGCGAAGTGAACACCTATAATAATGAGATCGAAACGTGCTGTGTTTGCATTATCAAATCGACAACCGATAAGAATTAGTTTCTCTTTTTTATTTCAAAAAGCAGTTCAATTGTTCAGGAAGAACAACACAAAAGCGTACATAAACAAAAAGACATCCAAAAGAACGGATACAAAAAGATGCTCTGTACACTAATGTATCAAACTGGCATTTTGTAATCGGGGTACTACGATATTTTTACAGAAAAAAAGTTTTTTAAACCACATATAATCAGGATTCTTTTGATGCAACTCGCTGATTTAGAAAATTATCATTAATTATTTATAACGATCACTGTTAAACAGTTTTTAAGACTCAAAAAATTGAATTTCAATTCTATGAATATTTTTTGACTACAAAGGGTAAGGATATCAGCACGTTGAAAACTGACTTGTCTCTAGCAGTAAATTTCTTGTTGGTGACCTTAGAAAACTGTCAAATATACACAGATTTTTAGAAATAACTTCTGTTAAAACAATTTTGTGCGATTAAAGTATGAACTTCAAAACATGAACTAAAACAGTTACACCAATTACAATTTATGTGTTCTTACACAGAATGTTACAGTGTAAAAAATATCACGTGAGCCGAGCGGTGGCGAAAAAGTTATATGTCTAATGAGCCGGGGTCAGAAACAAAATAGAACCAAAAGTGAGTAAAATGGCTGAAAACTTCTCTAAAGCGTTTAAACATGTGTACAAAAATGAAATAGAATTGAGGTGGATTTTAATGATTCCTTATTTTTTTACTCAAAGTCGGATCTCTAAAAGACCATTTCCAGACGCAGAGTACTTTATAAACGATAAGACATACGTTACAATAGGACGCCTTCAAAAAGCTCGGAAGTTATTGCGACAAAAGCAAATGGGAGCTAACTTTATGATTCAGCATATATTTTTTAACCAAATGAAGTATTCATATGTTTGATTGTTTTACATAGAGCTCAGCCCGAAGCGAACGTCCAGTTAACTCAGGTCACAAAAAGCCTGCCCAACAGAGGTGCCACCAGTTCTGGCGTGTCGGATCGAACAATAAAGTTCAGTGGCCAGATGCCCACTCGAAAACTAAAAAGCAAATCGACAGAAGAGAGAAAAAAGTATAACAAAACTCCGTTGCCACATAAAACAGGTACAAAATTATTTCATTAATTTTTTCTAAGTTATTTATAGTTTATTCATTAGACATTTTAGCATAAACAAAACTATTTATCCTTCATTTGTCTAGAAGAAGGGAATCCATAGTGTGTTTGTAGTTTACAGAAATTGTAATTAGTTATGATGTTTACTAACCAACGTGAGGATGTCTAAAAAATAAACATTTTGATCACAATTATTAATAGCCGCCATCATTTTCTCAGCCGGCTATTATAGCGCTCCTATTTTTTACAAATCAAAGAATTTGAATTGTATTGGGGCGCTGTCTTTTTTTAAGATCTGTTCACACACATGATTTTTGAAGTCAAATTCGATTGTTGATTTTGGTCACGCCGAAACAGGAAGTGGAGCGAAACAGCAAGTGGTTTTGCGGCGTAAAATTTTTTCGCTCTAAATTTATAGTAGAGTGAGAAAACTGTGTTTGAACAAAAATTCGCTTTCTCCGTAGTGGTTTTTTGTTCAAATGCGGCAATTTCACTTGATTTTTACTGTTTTTTATAGCTGCGAAGCTGTAAGCTGAGCGTAGCTATATTGCGTTGCTCTTGGTTTTTTACAATTCAAAGAATTTGAATTGTATTGGGGCGCTGTCTTTTTTTAAAGATCTGTTCACACATTTTCATGATTTTTGAAGTCAAATTCGAGTGGTGATTTTGGTCACGCCGAAACTGGAAATTGGGCGAAAAAGCGAGTGGTTTTGCTGCGTGATTTTTTTCCGCTCTAATTTTAAAGTAGAGTGAGAAAACGGTGTTTGAACAAAAATTAGGTTTCTCGGTAGTGGTTTTTTGTTCACACGTGGCAATTTCACTCTCATTTTTATTGTTCTTTCATTTTTTTGGATCGGATTTTTTTCTAAATAGTTTTCCCAATCCATTCACAGCTCATTCTGGAACTAGTTTTTTGTTAGAATCAAAATTACATATCTCACTAGTGGTTTTTTTGTTCTCCCTAGCAGCATTGTGACATTTATTTTCCGTTTTTTTTGTTTTTTTCATCTGATTTTTCTAGAAATGGTTTTTCAATTTAGATCTGTATCTGTTTCTATCTCTATTATATGGCACGAAGGTCTATTCTTTCGCAGCTATTCCGGCAATCTGCCGGCTATGTTTTCATTTTTTTGGATCGCATTTTTTCCTAAATTGTTTCCCAATCCATTCATCGTCCGTTCTAGGTCTAGTTGTTTGTTAAGTCAATGAATATTCTTTGAATTGTACGTCAGGACTTGTCCTGCTGTTTTTTTGTTTCGTCGTCTGACGCTCTTTTTTCGTTTTACATTTGTTCACACAGCAAAGCTGAAAAAGTCAAATTTTCTGAATGACTTCTTCCTCTCACTAACGGCGTTTGCGAGCGTGACGTCATTTCTCACTCTCTTTAGCAAAAGTTTTTTGCGTGATTAGATTTTGATAACAAGTGACTTACCTCACTCAATAAAATGACTTTTGCAACTTAAAACTAAAGTTTAATTTGATCTTGTTTAAGGTCAAAGGAACTCATATGTGCAGTAAAGGTCCTTAATAAGAGGCCTCTGCGGAATGAATTTTAACAAGCTTTATTAATTTATCGCTAATTTTTTTACCTAACTTTTTGAGCGGCGTCGATTTTTTTTCAATTTAGATCTGTATCTGTTTCTATCTCTATTATATGGCACGAAGGTCTACTCTTTCGTAGATATTCCGGCAATCTGCCGGCTATGTTTCAATTTTTTGGATCGCATTTTTTCCTAAATGGTTTTCCCAATCCATTCATTGTCCGTTCTAGGTCTAGTTGTTTGTTGAGTCAATGAAAATTCTTTAAATTGTACGTCAGGACTCGTCCTGCTATGTTTTTTTGTTTCGTCGTCTGACGCTTTTTTTCGTTTTACATTTGTTCACACAGCAAAGCTGAAAAGTCAAAATTTCTGAATGACTTCTTCCTCTCACTAACGGCGTTTGCGCGCGTGACGTCAATTCTCACTCTCTTTAGCAAAAGTTTTCTGCGTCCAGGTTCAGCAAACATATAATTAGAACCTGCAATACCTCTTCAACAAAAACAACAAGTTGAACCAAAGCACCCGAATGTATTAAAATTCTCCAACAAACAGTCTTGATAAGCCGCCTGTCAGTTCTTGTCTTACCCCAAAAAAACGTAAATCTTGATCTTCTAAAGAAATTCAAACAATTCGAATCTTGTGCATTGCATTAGCTAAATCTTAGTAAATATCGGTAATGTCAATTAAACACTTGAATATGTATTTTGCGTTTCTGTTTGTCTCTTTTTTTTCTTGCTTAAAGGTTAAAAAAATATTTTTGGAAAAGACTAACAATTATTTTGTTTAAAAATCAACATGTTTTACAATTACAACTCAAAATTCTATCCAATAGAATTATATCTGTTAAATAAAGCACATTAAACAAAAAGAGCTTCTATTTTTTTATGTCTAAATCTGATAGCAGTAAAGATATAGGTTTTTTTCTGTTGAAGCGAATGGTGACAAAATTGAATGTACAATATCCAACCACTGGTTTAGTTTTTTCATGAATCAAACTCAATCTCAAACTATTTTCATGTGTCTGTTCTTTTAACATACAAGTATTGTGTTAAACTATAATAGCAAAACTACAATCTGCAGACTGTATTTCATGTGAACTTCTTCAGAGACTATTCATTGAAACTTGTCGGTCGATCGGTCATCCAATATAAAACGAAAAAGCAACTACCTAAGCGAAATTACTTTTGGTGACTACGGTGATTACCCATGGTATGCTTTTTTTTCAAAAACAGTTTAGTGGTTGAGAGTCTTCCAACTACAACAACATCAACAACAACACCAACACTAACAATTACAACAACAGTAGCAACAACAACAACAACGACAACCACAGAAACAACAACAAAAGCAACAAAAACAAAAACTGCACCAAAACAACAGCAATAGCCGCTCACCTACTCAATCAATTTCATATTTTTTCACATGCTTGATCAAGTAAAGGGTGAAAGGAAGTTTTGAGCAAACTGACCGATGGAAACGGAGTTGAGGAATGGAGCAAACACACAAGACTCTCTCTCTCAACTAATTTGTAAACCATGATTGATGAGCAGTATTCTGTTCAAATATTTGAAATAATCTGCTAACGTTGAAGCAATAAACATAATTAACGCTGAGGATCAGTTGATAAGCTCGGATCAACTCGGATAAGCTCTGATAAGCTTGGATCAACGCATAAAAAAATCTTAAAACAAATTTTTCATTTTCTTTTTCAAAATTTTTACTTCTTTTAATCGCGAGGCTCAACTGGACTAATGGCAATATTACCACCATGAAAATAACAACTTTTCTTCCCAACACACATCAAACAGCAATTCCTCTCACAAAAGAACATCGAACAAATTTTACAAAATTTGTCAAGCAAAGTGTATAACCAGGCACGCAATCACAGGAGGATATTTGGGTGTTACTGGGCTTGAAACAAAGAGACACGAAAATTTTCAATTTTTTAATTTCTCTCAAATGAAGTTTGTAGCAATTATATTAGTCCTGTGGGTTTTTTATGCGATTTTTTTCGCTTGACAGATTTTTCGTCTGACCCTTTTGAGTTTTCGTCTTCAAAAACGGGTTAAACAGCTCTTAGAGTTTTTCAACTCAAACGGTTTTGGAGACTTATACTTATGGGGTGAAGTGCGGTTCTCAGGGTTTGAAGACACCCCAACTGTTGACCCCCCCCCACAATTGATAAAACTTTCATTTTTCTCAAATTTTTTGAAAACTTTTGAGATTTTTTTAGGTTTCTCCAGCCTCAAGAGCCGACTGACCTCCTCTAGGGTTTGATTATAGGTTATTGCATAGCTTTTAGATGTAATGGATTGTTTTCCAAGATTTTAATATAAATCATTATCAAAAAAATATTTGCGATTCTTTCAAGATTTTTAAATGTTTTTGATTTTTCTAATAATTTTTTCCGGCACCAGGGTCCTAGAGACCTCCTCCAAGGTTTGATGATACACTGTCAAAGGATCTCCAGAGATAATGGATTGGTTATTAATATTTTAATTATTCCAGCATTAGCTTTTTCTTGACCTCCTCTAGGGTTTGATTATAGGTTATTGCATAGCTTTTAGATGTAATGGATTGTTTTCCAAGATTTTAATATAAATCATTATCAAAAAAATATTTGCGATTCTTTCAAGATTTTTAAATGTTTTTGATTTTTCTAATAATTTTTTCCGGCACCAGGGTCCTAGAGACCTCCTCCAAGGTTTGATGATACACTGTCAAAGGATCTCCAGAGATAATGGATTGGTTATTAATATTTTAATTATTCCAGCATTAGCTTTTTCTTGACAAAATTTAATTTTTTTTTCAAATTTTCGGAAAATTTTTAACTTGTTCCAAATTTATGGATCTTTATGAGCAAGTGAAACTATTTGAAGTTTGATATAGGGATACTGGATAGTCTCTCGAGACAATGAAAGGATTTTGAAGAATTCAATATCTTGAATTTTAGCAAGATATTGTTAGAATTTACTATTGTTTTCAAAATTTTTGAACATTTTTGTCCTCTTCTGAGTTTAACAATCATTACTGACCAAGGAAACTTTTCAATTCTTGCAGATGGGTTACTTGACATGACAGAGCTGCAGAGACAAAAAATAGTTTGGACATTTTCACTGTGAAATCTGGAAGCTTTTCTTTTAAATTTTGCAATATTATGCAAACTTTTAAAATATCCGTCTTTTATTTGATTTATTTACTAACAAGGCTAAATGACTAAAAGTTGCAGAGTCGAATCGAGCTAAAACTAGCCTCACCAAGCCTGTGGCTAGCTACTGACAAAGCTAACCGCTCGCTAGTCGTTTGAGAGCAATTCCCCCGACATTAGTCATTTATGTTTGTAGTTTTTTTCGGTTTTTCGCTTGGATCATATCCCCCCATTACAATCCCAGTGACACCCAATTGTTGTCCCAGGCCGCCTGCACAGTAAATCACCTTAACTTTCGTAGGGCACGACCATTGCCAACATGAAATGGTCAAATGCAAATCAGCAGCTCCTTAATTGTCGAGTGGGAGTCTTTTCCCTAAGGAATTTTCGTCCATGAGAGTCCTTAAAATCAAAATGAGGTGTATTTTCCCTAGGTTTTTGTCCGAAATCGATCATTTTCAAATCATGTTGCTATCATACTGAAACAAAAATCAACTACCAGGACCTGAACATTTTTTTACGAGGTTCTCCGGAAAGAGAAAATTGTTATAGTCCAGCAAGAGTATCAAAGTGAAGAATCGAAAACTGTGAAAAACATGGCCATACTTGTTGTTGCTTTCATTTTTCGTTGTCGGTAGTTGGATTTTTAGAGCCCACAGTATTTACATATTGGCAAAAATAATGATAAAGCTATTTTGGAACTTCATATTTTTGTTGGATTCTAAATCTTGTTGGATTCAATTTAAACTCGAATGTTGCAAAGATATTTGCAGCACTAATTGATGAATTCCTTGCAAAATATCTTCTAAAAAACTTGAACTTATGGTAATCGCGAAATCGCATAAAACTTCATTTTAACAAAAATGTTTGGATGGAAGTGGTTATTATTATTTGTCCACGTCAAAATTGAGAAAATTGGTTTTTATTTTGACCGAAACTTTTTGAGCAGATCGAGTGATGATTGGCAAAGACAAAATCAATAACAACGATAGTGGAGATAAATCATCATCTACTTTTAATTCGACTTCAAGATCAGCTAAGTTATCCCCCAGAGAAGGTCGATTTATCAACCTAAACAGCGCCGATCAGCAATCACTCATAAACAAAACTAACAACGAGGAGAACGCCCAGAGTAAACAAGATAAACAACCAGATATGAACAATCGAGGTGATAAAAAAGTGATGAGACGTCACTCAATTGGAACCCCGGTAATGTTGAACAGAGCAACTTCAGTTGATACACAAACCAAACTGATCAAGAGAGCTGATTTGAAAGAATCGGGTCTAGTCAAAAGTGACGGGAAAGATTTAATTGTCAGACCACAAGTTAGTAATAATTTAATCCCTTTAGAGCTCTAGACTTGTCTTTGTACGTGTTTGAAAATAGTTTTAACGTTGCGGTGAATTTTAATTTTACGGATAATGTTAATCGAATTTATATTAGGTTTTGTGAAAACTATATACACGTGAGAGGAGAATGTTCAAGGTTGAAGTCCTCGTTGACCATGACTTATAAAAATACCAGTCCAGGCCGTTTTTGCTTATGGAAATACCCGTCCAGTCCAAAATTGCCCATGATCCAGCCTGAGATACACTCCGCCAGTTTTTTTTCTCTGTAATCAGAACCCCTTTCAATCATTGCTCTCTAATTTGACCATTTTCAAAGTTTTTCCCTCAGAGCAGACATCGAAGTGACGATTGTCCAGAAATTACTGCAACCAGGAGCTTCTAGGTCATTGAAACTGTCAAAGCTGAACCCCTTTGCAGCCCATGATATAGTGCCCAATTTTAGGCCCCGACTTGGAAAATAGACCATCCTCATATTTTGCCCAGCCCTGCCCCCCTCCCCCTCCCTCAGTTTTAGATTTTTAAAGTACGTTTACTTTTCATAAGTCGAGGTTTTAACCAGGGTGGCCACGGACGACGACTAGAAAAAAAACTGGCAATAATGAGATTTTGAAGTTTGTTTAGCACGCACATGGTCCTAGAGGACGTTATGGTTTAATGCAAAACAAATCAGTTGACGCGAGTGAGTTGACGAGACAGTTGTTGCAATTGAAACTGGACAAAATCAAGGAATCCAACTATATTTTGCTGCAGAGGGCCACCGCCCACGCACAAAAAGAGGGAATCATTTGATTGAAAAGTAATCTGGAGAGAAAAAATGAAGACAAAATGATGCAATCTATGCATTGTTTGAAACCTTGTAAGCTGTACCCGCTGAATTGCCATTTGCGAAATAAAGGGAGAAAACGAAGGGAGAAATTCAACTTCAAAATGGACCCTAGTTTTAGTAATTTTTACAAAATTCTTAGTTTGAGGTTCCAGAACACTAAGACCTCTGACCAGATGATCCTTAAGCGCACAGGGTTTGTTCTTCAAATGAGATCGGGCCTGGAAGTAATGGATGTTTACGATTTGAGCAAGCGCCAAAAATTGTCATGTTTTCTAAAGTTTGATTGATAGCAGCCGTCAGCATCTCAAACGGCTAATATTTAGGAGCTCTATTTTTTTGATAGCCGCACAGCGATAGCTGGGGCTATTATTGACCTTCTCGTGGTTTTTTACAATTCAAAGAATTTGAATTGTATTGGGGCGCTGTCTTTTTTTACGACTAAGAGGAGTATTAGAGAAGTCCTTTTCTTAATCAATTTTATTGGAGTGATTTTTGAAGCGGGAAATGAAACGCGTGAAAGAATTTGGAGTGATTTTGGTGATGAACAAAGTGAAGAGCGGAACGAAAAGAGAGTGGTTTTTGTTCATACCGCTGTTTTTAAGAGTGCGAGAAATTGATGTGTGAAAAAATTTCTCTAAGCGAGCAAAATTTTTTTGTTCACGTGCGGCATTTTAAAGCAGTTTTCATTTATTTTGGTTAAGAGGTTTGGTTATGATTCTGTTTTAATTTTAGGCTGGTTTCAGTAGTAGTTTGAAGGTTTCTGGAAATTCATAGGTTTCATGATAATTCGGAGGTTTTCATTGTACTTTGCTGATTTTCGGGCTAATTTTTGCAGTTTTTTTATGATGATTTTGTTTTACTGCCTCAAATGGGTATTGAAGGAAGCCCTTCTACTTGAGAAAATTTATGATAACAATTGGTTGCAGTTTTGTGGGTAAGAATCATTTTTTTGTTGAGAAATATGACAAAAAAATGGTGAAAATTGGAAATAATTTTCTTAATTTTTTGCAGTTTTTCGTATTTTTTCTGTTTTTAGCTACGTTTCTTTGCCTATTATGACTTGCATATCTGGATACCCTATTGGCTGAAGTGAATTTTTCCTTGGATTTTTATGTTTTTTGAAATATTAAAAAATTTAGTAATTTTTTCCAGTTTTTCAGTAAAAGTTGTTTTTCAGAGCTTTTTTTTAGCCTGAAGTATTCTTTTTCAAAATTCACGTAAGTGGTTTTTTTAAGTACTAGATGTTTTGATGAAGTTATTTTGGCAGATATCGTTTTGTCGGGATCTCAACTTATAACAAAATCTGATCACATTTTTTATAATATTTGAACAGATTTGATTTTTTTTGTTTTTACTTTTTTGTTTCATGACTTTGTTGCAAGATAATCATAAATTAGTGAAGGCTCAATTTGTTTGATGAGTAGTTGCATGGCGTTCAAATGGATTTTCACTTCGAGTCGCTTCTGGAATTCTTCCGGCTATGTTTTTTTAAGATCTGTTCACACATTTTCATGATTTTTGAAGTCCAGTTGGAGTAGTGATTTTGGTCACGCCGAAACAGGAAATGGAGCGAAAAAGCGAGTAGATTTGCTGCGTGAAATTTTTAAACTCTAATTTTAAAGTAGAGTGAAAAAATGGTGTTTGAACAAAAATTCGCTTTCTCGCTAGTGGTTTTTTTGTTCAAACGCGGCGATTTCACTTCGGTTTTTAATAGCCGCCCTCAATTTCTCAGTCGGTTATTATAGCGCCCCTTTTTTTAACTTTGTCGAACAAAAAAATGTTTCGCTTTACCTCATTTTGCCGCTTTTTCAACATTTTGCGGGAAATCTTTTTGACTTCTCTAGTCTAGTTTCTCTCTTCTCTCATTCTGCTAAAAGTGATATTGAACATCAGTTGCTTTTCTCAATCCATTAGCAGTTCATTTTGGCCTATTTTTTGTTTGACCCAGATTTCTATTTCTCGCTAGTGGTTTTTTTTACATGCGGCAGTTTGACCTTGATTTTTTGTTTTTTTTTATTTTTACCTGATTTTTTTCAGAAATGGTTTTCCCAATTCAATCAAAGTCCGTTCTAGGTCTAAATGTTTGTCTAGTCAATAAAAATTCTTTGAATTGTACGTCACTACTTGTCCTGCAATGTTTTTTTACTTCGTCGAACACAAAAATGTTTTGCTCTACCTCATTTTGCAGCTTTTTCAACATTTTTCGAGAAATCTTTTAGACTTCTCTAGGCTAGCTTCTCTCTTCTCTCATTCTGCTAAAAATTATTAGCAAAGCAATTAAAAATGAACAGAGTCAGTCAGTATAAAAGTAGAAGTCAGAAATAGAAACGGGATAAACCCATAAAGACCAATTTGAGATGCCCGCTATTTGAACGTCGTTCCTATAAGTATTAGTTACCTCTCTCTAATGCATAATGGAATTTATAGTAGCCGCTGTAGCCTATCTCTAAGAAACAGAAGTATGTTCAACTACCAAATGCCATCAACATAAGTCGGACTTAAAAAATGTTTTTGTTCAAAAATCTTTTTTCAATATCTATTCTTTCAATTCCAATCATGCTTATTGGAATCAATGGCGGCTTTTTTCCGGCAATCTGCCGAGTATTAATACTGTTTTTATCAACTTTTGGATCGGAGTTTTCAATAAATGGTTTTTCAATCTATTTTTAGTTCATTTTCGATCTAGTTTTTCGTTTAAACTAAACTTCAGTTTCTTGCCGGTGTTTTTTTGTTCACATGCGGCATTGATTTTCAGTTTATTTTTTTAATCTTCTTTAACTTTTATATCTTAACTTTTTCAAATGAGCTTCCCATTCCATATAGTACATTATAGGTCTAGTTTTTCACTCTGTCAATGAATTTTTTTTAAATTGTACTTCGAGACTTGTCCTGCTATGTTTTTTTTTTTCAATCAATTTTGTTTGAGTGAATTTTGAAGCAGTAAAGGAAACACTAAAAAAATTTGGAGTGTTTTTGTTGCTGAAAAAATGAAGACTGGAGCAAAAATAGAGTGGTTTTTTGTTCATATCGCTGGTTTCTAGAGAATTAGAAGTTGAGGTGTGAAAAAAAATCTGTAAGCGAGCGAAATTTTATTGTTCACTTGCGGCATTTTAAAACAGGTTTTTTTCATTTTTTTTTTTGGATGAAGGGTTTGGTTATAATTTTTTTGGCTGGTTATGTTAGTGTTTTAAACATTTCTGAAAATACATATGAATTTTATGCTAATTCGCTGGGTTTTCATGTTTTTTTGCTGATATTTGGACTAATTTTTTTGATTTTTAACGATAGTTTTGTTTTACTGCCTCAAATGGTTATTGTAAAGACACCTGTTACTTGAGCAATTTTTAGATACCAAGTGGTTACAGTTTTGCTGATTTGAAGCTTTTTTTGTTGAGAAATGGGACAAAAATGGCAAAAAAAGAACAATCTTTCTTAATTTTTTGAAGTTTTACTTCTTTTCTGTTTTTTAGACAAGTTGTTTGCGAGCATCTTGATACTGCATTGGCTGAAAAGAGTTTTTCTTTGGATTTATATGGTATTTTAATTTAAAAAAATGTATTAAGTTTTTTTCTGTTATTTAGTGCAAGTTGTTTTAAGAGCCTTGTACTTCAGGACTTGTCCTGCTATGTTTTTTCAATCAGTTTTATTGAAGTGACTTTTGAAGCAGGATAGGAAACAGGTAGAAAAATTTGGAGTGATTATGTTGCTGAAAAAATGAAGAGCGGAGCAAAAAGTGAGCTTTTTTATTCATATCGCTGTTTTCTAGAGAGAGTCAGAAAATGAGATGTGAAAAAAAAATCTGTAAGCGAGCGAAAACTTTTGCTCACTTGCGACATTTTAAAACAGTTTTTTTAGTTTTTTTTGGTTTCAAGGGTTTGGTTATGATTTTGTTTCATTTTTGGCTCGTCTTGGTAGTGTTTTAAACGTTTCATATAAATTTCATTTATATCATATATATTTTAATGTAATTCGCAGGTTTAATGCTAAGTAAGCTTACGCTAATTCGCAGGATTTTCATGTATTTTGCTGATATTTGGGATAATTTTTGCGATTATTTAACGATAGTTTTGTACTACTGCCTCAAATGGTTTCTGCAAGGACAACTGTTATTTGAGCAATTTTTAGATTACAAGTGATTACAGTTTTGTGAATTTGAAGCCTTTATTGTTGAGAAATATGATAAAAATGGCAAAAAATGGAACAATCATTCTTATTTTTTGGAAGTTTAACGTTTAAATTTTTTTTCAGTTTTTTAGACAAGTTTCTCAGCCACTATGACCAGCCTGTCGAGTTGCGAGCATCTGGATACTATATTGGCTGAAAGGAGTTCTTCTTTGGATTTATCTGATATTGTAATATTAACAAATTAATTAAGGTTTTCCTGTTTTTTAGTGCAAGTTGTTTGAAGTAGCATTATTTTTCAGTAATTTTGCGTCATTTTTATAAAAAAAAATTCACAAAACTTGTTTTAGTAGATTCTAGATATTTTGATAAAGTAATTTTGACAGAGATATTTATTTCGTGATCTGAATTGGTGACAAAATTTGATAAGACTTTTGTATCTTATTTTAACAGATCTGAATTTCTTGTTTCAATTTTTTGTTTTATGGTTTTGATTCAAGATAATCATAAATTAATGGAGGTACGTTTTGTCTGATGAGTAATTGGATGGCGATTAAGTGGATTTTGACTCCGAGTTGTTTCCGGAATTCTTCCGGCTATGCGTTTTCAAGATCTATTCACACATTTTGAGGATTCTTGAAGTCAAATTGGAGTAGTGATTTAGTTCACACCGAAATAAGAAGTGGATCAAAAGAGCGAGGGGTTTTGAGGCGTGCAATTTTTTGCACTATTTCTAAAGTAGATTTAGAAAAAGGTGTTTGAACAAAAATTTGCTCTCTCGCTGGTAGTTTTTTCATAACATGCGGCAATTTCACTTTGATTTTTACTGTTTTTTTCAGTTTTTGCGATGCGAATGTTTTCTAAATGGCTTTTTCAATCAATTCATAGTTCATTCTAGGCCTAGTTTTTCGTTTGAACTAAATTTTAATTTCTCGCTAGTGTATTCTTGTCCAAACGCGGCATTTTGACATGGATATACTGTTTCTTCTTTAAACTTTTTTATCTGATTTTTTAGAAATGGTTTTCTTCATAATAATTCATTCATAATCCGTTCAGGGTCTCGTTTTTTATTTAGTCAGTGAAAATTCTTTGAATTGTTTGTCAGGACTTGTTCTGCTATGTTTTTTAATTCGCTTTACCTTTTGATCATTTTTTTCGTTTTACATAAGTCAGAACTTCAAGGTTTGAATTCTGATTTACCTTTCTGACTCTTTCAAGTGACTGATTAAGAATTAAGGTCAAAAGACCAAAATCAGAAGAAAAGTGATAAATCGATAAAGCCCCATCATTGAGAATTAGGATATCAATGTTCATTAGAGCGATTGCTAGCTGATTTTAGTATTAAGCTTAATGCCCTTCAGTTAAGAAACTGAAATAAGTATAGGTTTAGAATCTAACTGGATCTGAACACTGGATTAGAACAATTTTTGAAACTTAAGAGGATATTTGTAAATTTTTTCTCTAAGCATTAAAGGAAACACGTGAAAAAATTCAGAGTCTTTTTGTTGCTGAAAAAATGAAGACTGGAGCAAAAATAGAGTGGTTTTTTGTTCATATCGCTGGTTTCTAGAGAGTGAGAAGTTGAGGTGAGAAAAAAATCTGTAAGCGAGCGAAGTTTTTTTGTTCACTTGCGGCATTTTAAAACAGGTTCTTTTCTTTTTTTGGATGAATGGTTTGGTTATAATTTTTTTGGCTGGTTCTGGTAGTGTTTTAAACATTTCTAAAAATCCTTATGAATTTTGTGCTAATTCCGAGGGTCTTCACGTTTTTTGCCGACATTGGGACTAATTTTTTTGATTTTTAACGATAGTTTTGTTTTACTGCCTCAAATGGTTATTGAAAAGACACCTGTTACTTGAGCAATTTTTAGATACCAAGTGGTTACAGTTTTGCTGATTTGAAGCTTTTTTGTTGAGAAATGGGACAAAAATGGCCAAAAAAGAACCAGCTTTCTAAATTTTTTGAAGTTTTACATTTTCTCTGTTTTTTAGACAAGTTGTTTGCGAGCATCTTGATACTACATTGGCTGAAAAGAGTTTTTCTTCGGGTTTATATGCTATTTCAATTTTAAAAAATTTATTAAGTTTTTTTTTGTTTTTTAGTGCAAGTTGTTTTAAGAGCCTTGTACTTCAGGACTTGTCCTGCTATGTTTTTTCAATCAGTTTTATTGAAGTGAATTTTGAAGCAGGATAGGAAACACGTCGAAATATTTGGAGTGATTATGCTGCTGAAAATATGAAGAGTGGAGCAAAAAGTGAGCTTTTTTATTCATATCGCTGTTTTCTAGAGAGAGTCAGAAAATGAGATGTGAAAAAAAATCTGTAAGCGAGCGAAAACTTTTGCTCACTTGCGACATTTTAAAACAGTTTTTTTAGTTTTTTGGTTTCAAGGGTTTGGTTATGACTTTGTTTTATTTTTGGTTAGTCTTGGTAGTGTTCTAAACGTTTCATATAAATTTCATTTAATTCATATAAAATTTGAAGCTAATTCGCAGGTTTTAAGCTAATTAAGCTACGCTAATTCTCAGGGTTTTCATGTATTTTGCTGATATTTGGGATAATTTTTGCGATTATTTAACGATAGTTTTGTACTACTGCCTCAAATGGTTTCTGCAAAGACAACTGTTATTTGAGCAATTTTTAGATTACAAGTGATTACAGTTTTGTGAATTTGAAGCCTTTTTTGTTGAGAAATGTGATAAAAATGGCAAAAAATGGAACAATCTTTCTTATTTTTTGGAAGCTTAACGTTCAACTTTTTTTCAGTTTTTTTCACAAGCTTCTCAGCCAACTATGACTAGACTGTCGAGATGCGAGCATCTGGATACTAAATTGGCTGAAAGGAGTTTTTCTTTGGATTTATCTGATATTGTAAGATTAAAAAATTTATTAAGGTTTTCCTGTTTTTTAGTGCAAGTTGTTTGTAGGAGCATCATTTTTCAATAATTTTGCGTCAAGTATTTTTTGAAAAATCACAAAACTTGTTTTAGTGGATTCTAGATATTTTGATGAAGCAATTTTGACAGAGATAATTATTTCGTGATCTGAATTTGTGACAAAATTTGATCAGATTTTTGTATCATATTTTAACAGATCTGACTTTCTTGTTTCAATTTTTTTCTTTTATGGTTTTGATTCAAGATAATCATAAATTAATGGAGACACGTTTTGTCTGATGAGTAGTTGGATGGCGATTAAGTGGATTTTGACTCCGAGTTGTTTCCGGAATTCTTCCGGCTATGCTTTTTCGAGATCTAATCACACATCTTCAAGATTCTTGAAGTCAAATTGGAGCAGTGATTTAATTCACACCGAAACAAGAAGTGGAGCAAAAGAGAGAGGGGTTTTGCGGCGTGAATTTTTTTTGCACTATTTCTAAAGTAGGTTTAGAAAAAGGTGTTTGAACAAAATTTCGCTATTGTATTCTAAATTTTAATTTCTCGCTAATGTATTCTTGTCCAAATGCGGCATTTTGACCTGAATATACTGTTTCTTCTTAAAACTTTTTTATCTGATTTTATAGAAATGGTTTTTCCTCATAATAATTCATTAACAATCCGTTCAGGGTCTCGTTTTTTGTTTAGTCAGTGAAAATTCTTTGAATTATTTGTCAGGACTTGTCCTGCTATGTTTTTTTAAATCGCTTTAACTTTTGCTCATTTTTTTGCTTTACATAAGTCAGAACTTCCAGGTTTAACTTCTGATTTACCTTCTTTGGATTTATATGCTATTTCAATTTTAAAAAATTTATTAAATTTTTTCTGTTTTTTAGTGCAAGTTGTTTTAAGAGCCTTGTACTTCAGGACTTGTCCTGCTATGTTTTTTCAATCAGTTTTATTGAAGTGAATTTTGAAGCAGGATAGGAAACACGTCGAAAAATTTGGAGTTATTATGTTGCTGAAAATATGAAGAGTGGAGCAAAAAGAGAGCTTTTTTAATCATATCGCTGTTTTCTAGAGAGAGTCAGAAAATGAGGTGTGAAAAAAAAATCTGTAAGCGAGCGAAAACTTTTGCTCACTTGCGGCATTTTAAAACAGTTTTTTTAGTTTTTTTGGTTTCAAGGGTTTGGTTTTGACTTTGTTTTATTTTTGTCTAGTCTTGGTAGTGTTCTAAACGTTTCATATAAATTTCATTTAATTCATATAAAATTTTAAGCTAAGTCGCAGGTTTTAAGCTAATTAAGCTACACTAATTCGCAGGGTTTTCATGTATTTTGCTGATATTTGGGCTATTTTTTGCGATTATTTAACGATAGTTTTGTACTACTGCCTCAAATAGTTTTTGTAAAGACAACTGTTATTTGAGCAGTTTTTAGATAACAAATGGTTACAGTTTTGTGAACTTGAAGCCTTTTTTGTTGAGAAATGTGATAAAAATGGCAAAAAATGGAACAATCTTTCTTATTTTTTGGAAGTTTAACGTCCAACTTTTTTTCAGTTTTTTAGACAAGCTTCTCAGCCAACTATGACTAGACTGTCGAGATGCGAGCATCTGGACACTATATTGGCTGAAAGGAGTTTTTCTTTGGAATTATCTGATATAGTAAGATTAAAAAATTTATTAAGGTTTTCCTGTTTTTTTAGTGCAAGTTTTTTGTAGGAGCATCATTTTTCAATAATTTTGCGTCATTTTTATAAGAAAAATTCACAAAACTTGTTTTAGTAGATTCTAGATATTTTGATGAAGCAATTTTGACAGAGATAATTATTTCGTGATCTGAATTTGTGACAAAATTTGATCAGATTTTTGTATCATATTTTAACAGATCTGACTTTCTTCTTTCAATTTTTTCTTTTATGGTTTTGATTCAAGATAATCATAAATTAATGGAGTCACGTTTTGTCTGATGAGTAGTTGGATGGCGATTAAGTGGATTTTGACTCCGAGTTGTTTCCGGAATTCTTCCGGCTATGCTTTTTCAAGATCTATTCACACATCTTCAGGATTCTTGAAGTCAAATTGGAGCAGTGATTTAATTCACACCGAAACAAGAAGTGGAGCAAAAGAGAGAGGGGTTTTGCGGCGTGAATTTTTTTTTGCACTATTTCTAAAGTAGATTTAGAAAAAGGTGTTTGAACAAAATTTCGCTATTGTATTCTAAATTTTAATTTCTCGCTAGTGTATTCTTGTCCCAATGTGGCATTTTGACATGGATATACTGTTTCTTCTTTAAACTTTTTTATCTGATTTTATAGAAATGGTTTTTCCTCATAATAATTCATTAACAATCCGTTCAGGGTCTCGTTTTTTGTTTAGTCAGTGAAAATTCTTTGAATTATTTGTCAGGACCTGTCCTGCTATGTTTTTTTAAATCGCTTTAACTTTTGCTCGTTTTTTTGCTTTACATAAGTCAGAACTTCCAGGTTTAACTTCTGATTTACCTTTCTGACTCTTTCAACTGACTGACTAACAATCAAGGAAAAAAGTGCAAAATCAGAAGAAATGTGATAAACCGATAAAGCCCCATCATTGAGAATTAGGATATCAAAGTTCATTAGAGCGATTGCTATCTGATTTTAGTATTAGGCTTAAAACCCTTCAGTTTAGAAACTGAAATAATTACAGGTTTAGAATCTAACTGGATCTGAACACTGAATAAGAACAATTTTTGAAACTGAGAAGGATATTTGTCAATTTTTTTCTCTTCTTTTTTCTTTCAATGTTTCAGTGCCGATATGCGTCCAGCGCGTCAACAACAGCTTTTTACAATCTGTCGGCAATGTTTTGTTATGAGAACAACAATTAATTTTCACGAGTTTGTTTTGGGTTAGCTTGAATAAAGTTGTACGGATGTTAAGAATTAGTTTTCAAGGTTGTGGTTTTTACCCATATTCATTATCAAAGTAAAAAGTGGCAAGGTGAAACTCAATTTTGATATTGAAGCAAAAATTTGGCATCGAAAGTCAGGGAAAGTTGGCATATGAAAATCCACGATTGATAATGTGTACATAGAAAGAATTGTCGGTGGTTTTGAGCTTCGAAGTGAACCAAAGCCAATCATGACGCCAGCTGTGGTCACTGTGTTGCGGCTGCTCAAGAATCTCAGCGGAACCGATATATCACAGCATGGTTCTTGAGTTTTACGCCGGCCTGGTTCTTCACTGGGTTCGATTGACTAACAATCTCGCAGAAATAATTAGTCGCTCGGACGTATTTAAAGGACTGTAACTTTAATTGTGTTGATTGAAGTTAAGAAAATCCTTAGTGATAATCTATGTTCAATCTCGTGCTGAAGTTTGTCAGGCTTCAGCCAGCAGCTAGTATTGTTGCAAACTTCTCGTCAAGTGAGCTCAACTAACTTAGAACTCGCAAGATCTTAATTTCTGGCAAAACTTAACAAAAAGATTGAAGTTGTTAAAGAATCAAATTTTAGTCTATCTGAGAGCCAACTGCTCTTTGTAAAAGTTTCTAATGGTTCTAAATACAAAACGGTTTCACTAATCAAACAATTGGGCTAGAGTAAATAATCAAATATTTATCATTTATAACAAAATCATTACCTGTTTCTGATTGGTTAATCAAGAAAATGATTTAGGTAATTGTTTTCATAGTAAATGTCAAATTACTGCAATATTTGCTTTTGTTGACATAAGCACGGATGGTTATTACGTGGCTCTAAATGCCTCGAATGTACGGTATTTCGCTTTTAATGATCATCTAAAGTGTCATAAAATAAACAACTGAAGAAAATTAATAATAAGTAACAAAATATAGAAAAATGCCAATTTTGCACCATATAAGTGCTAATAGACACACTTGTGGGTCTGATGCAATAGCGTTCGTTGGGTCGATGAGTACTTTAGAGGTAATCCTAACCGTCTGCCATAACTTCGGGTTGCTCGGGTTTTGCCTTCCCAAAATCGGGGGTTGGACAAATTTTCGGTCCCAATTTGCATAATTTTTCAGTTTTGACCATTTTTGGGTTTTGACAAATTTCAAGTTTTTTCAGTTTCAAAGGTTATTTCTTGCTGTCTGATGGCTTTTGTAGCTCATTTGCAGTGGCACCAACATCGCCGGCCCTGTTTTCGATCTCGGAAACACCATCGTAAAATACTGGCGCTAACTACACGACTGGCCGGTTTAGCTCTCCATGTGCTATTTTGACTCTCACTGATCTCACAACTCCGTCGTTGCCAGTGAAGATCTCAATGATCCGTCCCAATTTTTATTCACAGCGTTTCACAGAGTCATCTACTAGCCAAACTAACTCGCCTTTTTCCAGGATTCGCACATGTTCTTTTGATCACTTCGATCTCGGGTTCCATTGTGGAAGATATTCACGAGTCCATCTTTTTCAGATCATCTCGGCATATGCTTGAGCCGTTTTGAAAGACTTTCTCACTTCATGGTAGCGTTCACTGGATGGCATTAATGGTGCACTCGCGTTCTCTCGTCCTAGCAAGAAATGATTAGGTGTGAGTGCTGTCAAATCTTCAGGGTCGTCACTTATTGCTGTCAGGGGTCTTGCGTTGAGAGTCTGCTCTACAAGACACATTGTTGTGCTGACAACCTCGTCGGTGAAACTTCTGTTTTCCAAGATTGCAATCATGAACTTCTCGAAACTTTGAACCAGTCTTTCCCAGATTCCACCAAAGTGAGGAGCTCCGGGAGGATTGAATTTCCAAACAATCTTTTTCTGTGCTAAGTCACTCTCAATCTTTGCTTTGTCCCACTCGTTCATAAATGATTTCAACTCATTGGCTGCTCCAACAAAATTTGTTCCGTTGTCACTGATGATGGTGCTTGGGTAGCCACGTCTTGCAATGAATCTTGTCACTGCAGCTAGAAATGACTCGGTGTCCAATGACTGTGCGACTTCGATGTGTACTGCTCTCGTTGTCAGGCAAGTGAAGAGGCAGCACCATCTCTTCAGGGTACGTCGTAGGAACTTGACTTCGAAGGGTCCGAAGTAGTCGACTCCGGTATGAGTGAATGGGAACACATGTTCATCAAGTCGTTCTCGGGGTAGGTCTGCCATCGGTGGGTGAATTGGATTGGCGTTCCTGTGTCTGCATTTGATACGTCTTGACTTGATTTTTCTTAATGCATTTCTCAGTCCGGTGATCCAGTATTCTTGTTGAAGCATGTTTCTTACGTATTCTTTGCCCTCATGTAGGTTGTCTCGATGTGCTTTCTCCAACAGAAGTTGTACAACTGGATGTTTTGCTGTTAACAATATTGGATGTTTTGCATTGTAATCAAGGTTTGAATGCTTCAGTCGGCCTTTTACTTTAATTGTTCCCTCTTCTTCTATGAGAGTGACAATTTGGCAATGTTTAATGTTTTGGAGATTTGTTTGCTGTTTGCTATAGACTTCGAAACATTCGGTAAGCTTTCGTTTTGAACAAATCGAAACAGTATTTGCTCTGCTTGATGAACTTCTTCTGCTTTGAGGGTACCCTTCGGCTTTGTCCTGAACCTCATGCAGTAGGCAGTGATGAAGTTTCTAATTCGGTTGAAGGAACTCTATCATCTCCAGTCAAATAATTGGTCTAGTTTAGTTTCTGTTGCTACAGTGCTCGTAACTTGCTCAAGTTCGAGTTCGTTATCTTGGCACCACGGCTTTGGCCATTTTTCTTCATCTGCCTGGAGCCATGCCGGGCCTTTTAGCCATACGGATTCCTTGAGTCCTTCGATGGACATTCCTCGGGTTCCGATGTCGGCAGTGTTTTTGACACCTTTGACGTGTCTCCATTGATCCATCGATGAGTTTTCCAGTATTTCCGCTGCTCTGTTCGCAACGAATACTTGTTGTTTCTTGTGCGCTGCCTGTAGCCACTGTAGCATTGTTGATGAGTCGGTCCAATGAAAGATTTTGTCAGTTTTGACATCATGTTCATTGAGTATCTGCTTTCTGAGCCGAACTCCGTAGATTGCGGCTTGAAGTTCTAACTTTGGTATTGCCATATGTCTGATGGGTGCCACACGGCATTTCCCTATTGCATATGTCAGTTTTAGCGTTGCTTCATCTTGCAGATATGCCACAATGCACATTGCTTCCTCTGATGCATCTGTAAAGATGTGAAGTCTCAGGTTTGTGCAACCGTTTTCAAAAAAAGTCGATTTATCAACATCGTACATATTTCTCTCAACTCAGAGCACCAATCACTGAACAGTTTTCAGTGTTCTGCTGACAACTCTTTGTCACTCACTTGTGCCATTGCTGCCCAAATGATTTTGAGTAGGAACGGCATTCTAATCGTGAAGGGTGAACATATCCCAAGTGGGTCAAACACTGCTGAGACAAAGGATAGGACCCTTCTCTGAGTTATTTTTGCTGGAACTTCTTGCTCAGTTCCACGACAGATAATGAGACTGTCTGTGTCCACATTCCAGTTAAGTCCTAGGATTGAAGATGAATGTGGTTCTGCTTCGAAAGTTTTCACAACTTTCGTTTGATCTGTCTGTCTCTGGGATCAGTGACTTGACTTCATCGTCACTTGTTATCCATTTCGTCAAATTGAATCCATTTTTGATGAGGATGTCTCTGATTTTCTGTTAGATGTCAATCGCTTCTTGCGGGGTTCTGACTGACTTGAGGAAGTTGTCCATGTAAAAGTTTCGCTGAACCGTTCTGACAACAATTTCGTTGTTGACTGCATTATCTTTCGCCACTTGATGCAAAGCGTAATTTGCGCATGTCGGCGAGCTTTTTGCCCCAAAAACGTGTCGTGTATACTCATAGACTTCTATTTTTTGCTCTGGATCTTCTCTCCATAAGAATTGTAAACATCGGCTGTCATCGTTTGGGACAGCTACCTGAAGAAACATTGCTTCTATGTCGGCTGATAAAGCTATTTGGTGTTCTCGGAAGCGAAATATGATTCCGATCAAACTCTGCAGCAGGTCTGGTCCAGGTAGAAGTTTGTCGTTCAGGGCTAACACCTTGATATTTTGCTGCTGCGTTGCATACTCTTGTGACTTTTTTCGGTTTATGCGGGTTTAAGACAGGATGTTGTGGTAAATACCATTGCAGTTTGTCTTTGGTTTCATTCAGTTCAGAATGAACTACTTTCCGAACGTATCCAGCGTTGACATCCGTGTCAATGGTTTCTTGGTAGCGCTTCTTTAAGGTTTCGTTTTTCTGCAGGCAACGTTCTAGAGACTTGAGTTGCGCCATTGCACAGGAGTCCTACTTCGTATCTTTCACCGTTGAATTGCGTTGTTTGCTCCAACGTCTTGATTGCTCGTTGCTCTTCCTTTGAATGTCCGGTGACATCGCAGTTTGAAGCGTAGGACTCGATATCCCACCACTTACTCAACTGGTTTGCTAGTTTATCATCTGCAATTGATGTTGCTGTTGTGGCAAGAGTTGCTGCCTGCTTCACTGGTAGCGGACCACTTAAGGCCCAGTCAATCATTTATTTCACTGCCAATGATGCAACTTTGTCTTCTGACTTCTTGAATTCAAAAGGGTGATGAATGTCGTAACAATCTTGTCCAAGAATCACTTGAACATCGTTTAGATTGTAGCTCTGATCTGGCAAATTCCTCAAATGTGGGTAGCGGTCATTCAACTCTTGCAGCTCCACAATCTGGTCACCCAACTTCAGTTTCTCGTGCACATACAATCGCACTGTTGTCAATGGTCGAAGCTTCTCATGTGCTGACACAGCTATCGGCACTATTTCATTCTTTACATCCTGTGATCCATGGATCCCTGCTACTGATAGAGATGCTTTTCGGCCTTGGAGTTGGAGTTTTGACACCAATGATTTGTCTACAAATGAGATTGAGTATCCCGAATCACACATTGCTAGTACATTTAGGCTTAAGTCTCTGTTCGTCAGCTTGATTCGTAACACTGGGAGTCCTCCTTGGGTGATGTTAGTTGCTACTGCCGTTGTAGCATCTGAGACATTCTTTGTAGTATCCTTCTTCGGTAGGTCGTTGTGCAAAAGCCTGTTGTGTCGCCTTCCACAGCTGGGTACACTACATGTCCTGCTTTTGCAGTCCTTCGACATGTGGCCTGGTTTCAAACAATTGATACACAGTCGTAACTTCTGGACATGCTCTCGTCCTTCATTTACTTTCAGTAATTTAAACTTTTCACAGGTCCAAAAATGATGTTGTCCGTCTTTGAAGGGACATTCAAAATTCTTGGATTTGCTTGGCTCTTCAGCGTTTGAGGCAAAGGTACTCGTCTTCGGTTTATCACGGCTTCGAAATTTGTTTCTGTCAAACGACGAGTTCGTCTGTGCTAACAAGTTCTCATGAATTACAGCTTTGGAGGCAAGCCACTCTTTGAAAACAATCAGGTTGCCTCTCAGTAGTCGACGATCTTGCGTGTACTGCAACCACTGTTCTCTCAGTAGCGGAGAAAGTTTTCTCGTTGTTGAACTTAGCCCTGCTTCTGCTTCTAGGTCTGATGTGTATCCCATTTGAGTCAAGGTGTTCACTACATTTGTAACCACATTTGCAAATCTGACGATGCTCAAGAAATTGTCGTGTCGAATTGGAGGATGAGTATGTATTTTCTTGAATTGAGCGTTGACTATGACATTTGATGTGCCATACTTCTCACAGAGTATATCCAAAGCATGATAGTATGATTGCGAGCAGAATCCCGTTCCCGATATTGCTGCTTTTGCTTGACCCGTGAGACTGGTCTTGAAGTTTTGCATCTTTTCTGTATCGCTGATTGGCTTTTGATGAAAAACAATATCAAAGAGACCTGACCACTCTGGCCACTCCAGAGGGTCTCCTGAAAACTCAGTCAGTTTTAGTTTTGGCAAGCCACTGGCACCACTGCTTCGTACTGGTTGGTAAATGACTTGGGGAGTGGTGTGATTCAATGTGCTTCTGTTCCTGCTCTCGGCAGACCTGTTTCGAAAGTTGTTAATGGGACTCTGACTCCTGTTTCTAGTTTCAACTGCTGACGTTCCCTGCTGCTGAAACGTCGTCCTTGTCAACGGCGGTGCTGGTGGGTTCATTACTCTAATTGATTTACGGACTTCTGGTTTCTTGAGAATGCTCGGTTCTGTCAGTTGCGTTGAGAAAAGTCTTTGGCCCGGTTGGAACAGTGGGGTAGTTTTCGGCTAGGTGCTGAAACGTTTGTCAGTTCTGTCCTTGGTGACATT
Organism: Convolutriloba macropyga; assembly: GCF_964194025.1. Taxonomy (NCBI): domain Eukaryota; kingdom Metazoa; phylum Xenacoelomorpha; order Acoela; family Convolutidae; genus Convolutriloba; species Convolutriloba macropyga. Next base: position 81,629,246 of record NC_134471.1, on the reverse strand, counting down.
CGCTGGAGGGTCGATAGAGACATTTGGAGATAGTGGCCGTCTATGGACAGACTGTTGAGCCACTGATTCTGCCCACCCTGCTGTTCTTTCGTGATTTCGTTTTGATCCAACACTTTCTATCTCATCTGCCACTGATCCAGATGCTCTTGAGCTTCCTTTGGTCAGCTCAAGTTTCATACGTCTTTTTTCTTCTTCTTCCTTTGATTTCTTTCTTTTGTTTTCAAGTGCTCGCTCATGCTGTCGAAGACGCAGTTCATCTTCTTGCTGTTGCATCTTTAGACGTAACCTTTGTTCTTGTTGCTGCTGTTGTTGCTGTTGTAAACGTAACTCTTCTTGCTGGCGACGAAGTTCTATTTCTTCACGCTCCTGCTCTAACTCCAACTGGTGCTCTCGCAGTCGTTGCTCTGTTTCTTTCTTTGCTCTTAGGTTTTCGAGCTCCATTTATTCGATCTCTCGCCTTCTCGACGATCGCGAGTTGGCGATACTGGGTTTTTTTCTGCTTCCATGTGTAGCAGAATGCTTGGAAGAGACCTCGGCGTTCTCCTCAACGTTTTCTATTTCTCCATTTCCTGTATCAATTACAGTTTCATCGTTTGTGTCTTTGTCACCAGTCGATGTAGTTGTCACTAACGATGTTTGGTTTCCACAATCCTTGCTGAGCCTGTACTGTTTGATCAAGTCTTGATAGTGACTCCTAGCATTACTGAAATTCGTAAACCCATAGTGACAAGCTTCTGTCTTCAATAATTGAAGACATTCTGGGAAAATTTCATCTAGCTTTTCTTATAATCGTTCCTCCTGACCACACATTATCTTTTTTTCGGATTCGCTTAAAATTTCTGCTTCCAATTTCTTTTCTAGCTCTAACAGTTCGTTCTCCATTAGAACAGAATCTTCCAATAAATTGTACCATCGCAATGTGTCTTTCCGGTAGTCAACAACTACTGCGCGACAATCTTCAATGTCTCGGAGATCTGGTACTCTGTCAACTACCCATCGCAAAACTTTACTCTTTTCTTCTAACATACGCTTGGTGTCATTGTCAAAGCTTTCAAAATACTTTGGTTTTAATAGTAACCTTTGCTGTTGTCGGTTGTCTTCCAAGTTGTCGTACGTCTCGAAGAAACATCGATAAGCACCTTCGGCCGTCATTGTTTTTTTTGTGTCAGGTAGCCTTTTAGCTCGTTGAGGTGTCTGGAGAAGGACTTGAGTAGGTCACCTTGCTCTTTCTCTAACGTCTTGAGTTGACCACTCGCCTTCCAATCAGCTGTCTTCTAGTGTCTGTTGTGACTTTTGCTGGCCATCGTTGCTGATTGTGTTTTGGTCCACCAGGTTGAATCGAGGATTCGTTGCTGTTCGTGTAACTGCTGTTGTTGTTGTCCGGGTCGGCGGACCAAATGTTGCGGCTGTCAAGAGTCTCAGCGGAACCGATATATCACAGCCTAGTTCTCGAGTTTTACGCCAGCCTGGTTCTTCACTGGGTTCGATTGACTAACAATCTCGCAGAAATAATTAGTCGCTCGGACGTTTTTAAAGGACTGTAACTTTAATTTTGTTGATTGAAGTTAAAAAAAATCCTTAGTGATAATCTATGTTCAATCTCGTGCTGAAGTTTGTAAGGCTTCAGCCAGCAGCTAGTATTGTTGCAAACTTCTCGTCAAGTCAGCTCAACTAACTTAGAACTGGCAAGATCTTGAGATCTGGCAAAACTTAACAAAAAGACTAAAGTTGTTAAAGAATCAAATTTTAGTCTATCTGAGAGCCAACTGCTCTTTGTAAAAGTTTCTAATGGTTCTAAATACAAAACGGTTTCACTAATCAAACAATTGGGCTAAAGTAAATAATCAAATATTTATCATTTATAACAAAACCATTACCTGTTTCTGATTGGTTAATCAAGAAAATGATTTAGGTAATTGTTTACATAGTAAATGTCAAATTACTGCAATATTTGCTTTTGTTGACATAAGCACGGATGGTTATTACGTGGCTCTAAACGCCTCGAATGTACGGTATTTCACCTTTAATGATCATCTAAAGTATCATAAAACAAACAACTTAAGAAAATTAAATACAAATAACAAAATATCGTAAAATGCCAAATTTGCACAATATAAGTGCTAATAGACACCCTTGTGGGTCTGATGCGATAGCGTTCGTTGGGTCAATGAGTAGCTTAGAGGTAACCCTTACCGTCTGCCATAACCTCGGGTTGCTTGGGGTTTTGCCTTCCCAAAAACGGGGGGTGGACAAATTTTCGGTCCCAACATGTAAAATTTTTCAGTTTTGACCATTTTTGAGTTTTGCCAAATTTCAAGATTTTTCAGTTTCAAAGGTTATTTTTTGCTGTCTGATGGCTTTTGTAGCTCATTTGCAGTGGCGCCAACACACTGTGTGCTGTCCATGTAGTTAAGCTAGAGGGAGAGTTCTCTTTTTGGGGTGCTCAAATTCGAATGAAGTAACCGTGGTTTTGTGTGTTGTGTCTATTATCATTTCCAACTATCCAAAATCCAAAATTACATATGTCTCTGTATTGAAATCTTCGTAAAAGAGTCATACTGATATTGACTGTAGCTTAACTAATAGTCTGACCCATCGAAGTTCTTGGTTTTTGCAACATATGTGGCTCTTTACTTGTTGAAATTGTACTGACCCGCCATTCAATCCGATGTTAGTTGTTAATTGAACTGAACAACAGGGGAAAGGGTTGAGGTGTTAAACGATTACGCACCGTTTACACATAAGATTGTATAATTTAGAAATTCTAGAAAAAATACTGGATATCGCTCGAAACGACATCAAAACGACAATCGAAACGACAATAAAACATCAAAACGACATTAAGATTCATCGAAACTTTAAAACTTAAATATTCCTGGAAATCGCTCCTAACAGAAATGACAAGTTAAAGGGTTTGAGTGAAAGGGAAAAATCGCTCGAGTCATCAAAATGACAAAAAATTCCAAAACATTAGCAAATTTCCATGAAATCTTCAAGATTTAATAAATCGTGCCATAGCATTCAAAATCCATGTGAAAAAATATATGGAAAAGTAATAGAGCGAGAACGATTAAAGTTGATTTTAACAAACTGCTTTTGAAGTACAGTACGTGAACACAAGTTTTATCTTCTTCTATAGAATAAAACTTTTCTAACCTCCTTTCATCGCTCTTCGAATGAAACGTGAATGAAAACTTAACCTATTTGACTCGCCTAAAAACCATGATTGATATAAATTAAAATCTTTTGATTGTAAAAAACAATGAGAGTTCAGCTGCTTTGTCTCTAATACTTTTTTTCTGAAAAACAGTATATCTCTGAATATAGGTGTGTTTTCATGTAGTGACCAGTTTGTAGTTTCTGATCTTGAGGGGTGGATATACAATTGGCTTGGGAAAAACATTTTTTTATTTTTTCCTTGAAGTCAACATTTTTTCCTTGAAGTCCAAATTCAATGGAGCGCTTTTCAACTTTACAGAGTAAGTAAAAAATGTCTTTAATGAAGTAAAAAGACAGTCTGGCTGATATTCCTAATCCACGCCTAATCTAGGCTCTACAAAACAGTCGGTAGATCATTGGACAATCACCTCGACAAATTAATGAACCTTTGTTAAACGACACGAGACCAAATTCAATTAATATATGGCTTGGTAAGGTAATCTAAGCCGACTTTATTAACTCATTGACATGCGCCATTAGTTATCAGTTTAAAGTCATAATCCAAGTTTGGAATCACAGCAACTCTCGGATTAATGACCCCTCGTCACTTGAATGACTTTACATTTAAAATTTTCTCCTAGGCAGATTTGTTCAACATAGTTTATCTGAACCATTTAATAATTGGGTAAACGTTGGGTACAATTTGTGTATTTTGGAAATGCTTTCTTTGTCCTGACACCGAGTATGACTTAATCCAGTCGCTCGGCTTTTTGTTTGCTAACTGTAATATTTGAATATCAAAAGTTATTTAGATTTTTGTTATTTAGTTATTTGATATGAATGATCTTGACGTCGAAAAATAAATCCATTGAAAATCACAAAAATATTACCAAAAAATTGTTAATTTTGTGCAATTGGAGTGGTATCATGGAGTGAACGTTACATAGATGGGTGCATTTAATTAGATCTAAAATCAAAATTTGGTCAAAATTTTCAATTTGCCTAGCTTTACAAACTATTTTTTTGGGCAATGAAGCAATACTGGCGCTCGTCAAACGAGTTCCACTTAGGTCTCAGTTTTATCCTCTCGCCCTTGAACTCAATCCGAGTAACGATTGAATTTGTTTCCCATTTGAATTTCAAGGGTAAAGTGTGATCACTTCCCGTCCTAGTACTGATCAGAACAGATTCGTCTTCACGGCACCAAATTATTACCATATTTGGGAATGCAGTTATACAACTGATTTTTCTATAAATGTTGCTGACAGGTATGACCCAAAATCTCCTGCTGCCAGCATCCGCAATTATAACTTCATAACTTGTGATAAAAATAAGTGAATACATGTTATAAATATCGTTTCTTCTAACTGTAGGAAGCGTGTCACTTTTAACTATGAAGTAATCTGATTGAGTTGACTTGATTCGTTTTTCGTATGCACTCCAGTAGCACCAATAAATCTGTTCTCTACTGCAAAAAGGGACCATATATGGGCACAAAAGGTGTTGTTGAGGAGGCAAACTTATTTTCCTTAATTGTACATTCTTGCTATTCCAATCGAAAGTATAAGCTGTTTTGCTCTCAGTTATCAGCAAAGCTATCGTTTCGTTACGAGAACGTTCAAAAACGAAGCACTGATCAATATTTTCGTTAAAACCAGTCAAACTGCACTGTTTTGTAAAAATCGGTTTAGTTTCTGTAAATTTAATCTTCTGGACAATTACCTGTCTGTTTCCAGTTGAAATTTTGAACCATTCATTGCCGCCCTTTCCACAAATATAAAACCCGTTTAAAGATTTGGCACACATATCATGACCCACCGTTGCTGTTGAAGAATTCAGAACTTTCTCGATTGATGTAGCAGATTCAAGATTTTTCTTTAAGTTTTCTGCAAGACCGTCGAATTTGCTGGTGATAAACTCTTTAGAACAAGAATTTGAAGTTAGGTTTTCTATTGAAAGAAGCGCTTCTCTGACGCATTTACTCTCGTGAAAGTCCTTCCTTGTTAGATCAAAATCCTTCATCAACTGAGAATTCGAAGTACCCAACAGGTCGCGAAATCGCTTCTGTAAATCAACTGATTTATCAACTTTTTCAGAAAAAATAGCCAAATCTGAATCAAGTTTTTGACAATTTTTATCAATAGTTTCCAAGCATGCATGACGGAGCTTCTCAATTTCCTTTTCTAAGTGCTGACGGAGGTCAAGTTGTTTCTTTTTCTGTTGTTCAACAGCTTTTGACATTTTTTCGACCGCGGCACGAAGCGGTTTTTCATCATTGTCAAGGTCGCTCAACATCTCGAATGTCTTGCCCTTTAATTCCGAGACTCGCTTTTCCAACGGTTCAAAGTCATGCTTTTTGTGTTTGTTCATACATTTGCTGCAAAACGTTTTATCGCAAGATCGACAGTATTCTTGATCCAAGACTTTGTGTTGCCGACAGGTTCATAGCCTTTTAAGTCAGTTATCGAGTGTCCTTGTTTTGTGTGAGGTCCTACGCAAATGTCGCACAAAAGTCGTCTTTTTAACTCAGAATCTTGATCAGAATCAGAGCACGTTTCGCAGTGAAATAATTGGTCAGAGTCGCCGGAGCATTGATCACATTTGAGATTATCGGAATCCGTGTTCATTTTAAAGTTAGTTAATTTGAAATGGCTAAGGAGTTTAGAAGGCTGTGTGCAGATTACTCTAGAGTTGTCTGATAAAGTGGGCAAAGATCGCCAAATCAAATACGAACCTCAAATAACAAAGTACTTGTAATGGTACGAGACAGTTATGATAATAACATTCAAAACAAACTATAATTGCGTAGCTCTAAACGTTTCATGTAAGAATTTTGGTACAGCAAAGATCTGGAAAAATTAGCAGCTTCTGTCCTTCGTAAGTTCTCCTAGCCTTTTTTATACCAGAATTCATAATGGTGAAAGAAAAAGCAGGAAAAAACAGCTGACAGACACAAAACTGGGCGAATATTGCCAAGTCAAACACGATTATTAGATAACGTGTTGCGTGCAATATAGTACGAGCCCATTTGTGATGATAACATTCAAAACAAACTATCATTGACTAATTTCAAAAGTTTCACAAGTCAGCGTTTTGGTACAGCAAAAAACTCTAGTAAAATTAGCAGCCATGGCCCTTAGTAATTTCTCCAAACTTCACGACATTAGAAAAACGAGGGAGTTCATCAAAACTTAGAATTTCACAATGCAAAACTAGTATAATTAACAGTTCATAAGAAGTTAAAAACAGCGAAAGATCTGTTCAACTACTAATCTCTCAGCAAACCCAATTTAAAAGAGAAAAAAAAACGGAACATATGAAGTTTTTTTAGTCAATGGAAATCAACTGGCGTTAGATTGGCATTATGTTGAATATGACAGCAAGATACCTCTTCTCAAACTGAATAAGTTACGTTAACTTTCAATACGAGAACTGAAGTCAATACAAATTGAGGAAAAACAGGAAGAAAAAGCCTGAACTCTAACTACTTGCTTTAGCAGGAACTTTCAGCTTAACAGCTTTGAACAAAACTTTTAGTCCCTAGCATGATCTTAAATGCTCATCAACTATAATTTTAAACAAACGGTCGTTTCGGAGTTTATTAGCACTTTTTTTTGGCTCAGACTTGGGTTTCCATGTTGGAGCTGCAGAGCAATCATTTTTTCCTTAGCTTAAAAACTAATTAAGTTCTGTGAATGGAAACAGTATTGGACATTAGAATAGAATTTGTGACATTTTTATGGAGCGAAGCAAAGAAAGCAATATTTTGGGGTGTATTTGAAAACTTCGTAGAGTGTACTAAAATCAATATTGAAATGGCAAATAAAACTTGTTATAAAATACAAAAATTCATTTTAGTTTGCTGTTGGATTTAGAAGAAATGTAGTTCTGGTTATATGTCCTATACAACATATACCCAGAACACACATCCGAAATGAAAAGAAAGCTTGACTGGAACACCAAAAAAAACAAACGTTTTTGATCTTTTAAAATATATTCTATAAGTATTCTTCGAATTATTTTTCTATTCACACTAACATGAAACAAATTTTTCCCATTGCTAAAAAGTCATAAAATGCCTCTCAAAAAGCGCGGGCAACTATATGATAAATTAAAATGTAGATTTAAACTTTGATTCAATTATTCTTGAAGTCATGACCAAAAATTATGTTTGGTTCATCAAGGTCAAACTTTTTTATCTAATTTTTCTTGATTCTTTTTACGGCTGCAATCAATTTTACAGGATAGGTTCCCATGAGATTTACTAATGAGGTTGGGAATGAAAAATGTTCGGTGTGAAAAATCTTTGACTGATAAATTTTCTCTGCCATTGGAAATCTGAGTTATTTACCTCAATTCGCTCTGGGCATTCTTCGCCGTTGCAGGGGTGCCTCAAATCATGTGTACTCCCTCGAAACCAGCACACCAACAACAGAACTATTCGAATTCTCAAAATTTTTAGACAACAATCGAAAGGAGATTTTAGCTCGAATTGTTAACGAAATCGTCAGCAACATTGCTTCTGTTCTAGCCTATTAGATTTAGTGGTCGGGACGTAAGGTTGTATCATCAGTTTTTCAGAGCCGCATACGTGTGCTCAGTATCTCCTTCAAGTGATTTCGCCTTTATTATCAAAAACAAGAGGTAACTGAAAGATCAAAATTTTGAAGCATCTACCACAGCTATGATCAATGTCACTTTTCGGAATGATATGAGAAATAGCGCCACTCAAACCAATCAAACTTTTCTAAGAGACAATACGGGATTGTAGCCAATCAGTATGTTCCAAAAGACGTTTGGCAGCGCCTAAGATCCCCAGTTCGGATGTACATATACCTCCAAACGAAATCCAAGTCAGCTACGAATAACCCCAAAGCTTTTTAGTGTAAAAAAAACGAAAGATAATTCCTGTTTTGTATATCTACCGATCTCGATGTATATGGTTTCAACCCTGATTTCAGTCTTTGAAGGGACAATGCCATATCAAAACATAATAGAGTGATTGAACAAATTGCAACTGCCTTTTGTTTTCAATTTAGCACCAACTGTTGAAGAAAAGAAATTTAATAGCAGAAAACAGGCTCCTAGGTATTCCTCACGCATCATGAAAACTGCCAACCCCAGAATTAGAAGATGTAAACGTGATTTCTCCCTTCAAATCAAACATTATAAGTGATTTGACACAGAAGTCAGGTTATGGAATTGGCCGAACAAATTGTTCTGATCAGCAAATTTTGCGTGTTACACTTGTTGTTGAAGCAATGTTTGTTCCATCATCAATTTTCAAAAAAAGCCTTGGAAAACAACCAAAAACTCACGCCGTAACATTTAATCTCAGGGATGCCCACTGGGTTTTGACCGATATTCCCAGTCGATGTCTTTTATATTCGTTCACGGATTGGCTACAATGCCTGCTACTTTCCGTTTTTTAAGCATGCAACTGGCGTGAGTAAAAAAGATTGCTCGCTCAACTAGATAAGAGCTCTGGTTATATTCCATCTCGTGCAATAAGAAAAACCTAATCGCAATCTCGCACTAGAAGTGTGGAGCAATTTAATATTTCATCTGACTTTAAGGGGACAAACTATCAATCTTTTTTAGTAACGTGATTGAAAATTATCTTGTCAGTAATAACACTAATCAGTATGCCCAACTGAATCAAAAATAGCTATAAAAAGTAAATCTCAATTGTTAATTCGGTTTACACGTACCCAATTTTTTTGTACAAGTGTGAACCATGTCCTCCTGGTTGTTTTTTTATCAAGCTATAAAGTTCAACCGTTTCCTTTTTTATATGTGAGTGAACAGTGAAATTTGTGTTCTGGTTTTAATACAAAGACTTGGTGGTTCCACCAGTTTTCTTCTTTCTTGTAGTCGGTCCCGATAATAACCCATTCATCATGATAGCACCAAAAAAACCAGCAAAACCTTGCATCAACCACTTTATTATGAGCCACAGCTGCTATGAAAGCCAAAGACAACATAATATATCTTGTCGCCTTCTGCAGCAGGATGTTTATTGCACCCAGTTTTTAATTGATCATCGCCGCCCTGGACCGGCTCTGATCGCACTGAATTGCGTCACGCACAAGGGGTACCAGACCACATAGATTCAAATCGGTTCTGATCAGACAAACTTGAGGCGCACGGGACGGGGTACCAGATCCAACGGAATTGCGCAATGGGTTACCAGAACCACATGGGTTGTGCACTGTAGGTGCCCGACTAATTTTGTGCTGACTGGTGGTTCCAGAGATGCATGGGTAACGCACTGGGATAGACCAACTGACAACATTAACCGTTGAATCAGCGGTAATTACTGACATAATGTATTATTGTAGATAAGAGACATCAATTTATATATATATATATATATATATATATATATATATATATGTTTTTTATGGATTTTTTCCGTGAGGTGTTATTGGGGAGCATGAAAGATACGGTTTTTGAGCTCTCCACTACAATGATAATAGTTCCAAACTCAGAAAATTTTTCAACTCGAAAGCCATTAGCGAGGTCTATGATGTTGATCAACTGCTGTTTGAAAAACTTGGTCGTTTATTATCTCAAATTAACTTGAGCGTTAACTGTCACAATCTCTTCAAATTATTCTACTCATAAAAAACCGCTAAAGTATTATCAAACAACTCAATCCTTTTCAGTTCAACGTCCTAAATTTAATGTGTGAACATAATACGATTTTAATGCCCATTTTAAATGCATTTTGTGCTAGCAGCCCAATCAAAACCTTATCTACACATTCAAGAAAGACTTAAAAAATTTTCTCTCTTTTTTTGACATTTTTCTGCTACAGGATGTAATAATTTTTACTCAACGCCCGAAGAAGTGTTCTTAGTTAAATTTCAACGAGCATAACAGATAAACTTGAAATATTAAAACAATTTTCTCTTGTAAAAAGCAGTTTGATAGCTTTTTAATTTCTGCGATACCTAATAGATAATAACAAAGTTAACAAAAGGTCTCTTTTTTAGAGAGAAGCCACTATTCAAATTGTTAAAATGAGAATTTGAGTGAAATCTTTCTACTACTCTGCGAGCCATCATGATGTTTTTAAAATAACTAGCTACCATTTCTTTTTTAATTCAAAAATCAGCTATGACCTGAGAAAGAAGAAACAATAATTAAGTCAATGAATTTAACAGATAAATAGTTTTCGTTGAAATTTACCATTAATTTCTCGATGTCGCTGCCGTTCTTCCGACGTGAAGCATTTCTGGCTTAAAACGAAAGATAATAGTTACCCACATAGACTCAGGCAATAATTCTATAGTTATGATCTTTTTTATTGTGAGTTACTTGCCACCTGTGTCTCGCTCAAACAAAATCTGAGGTCAAAGATCTTTTCTAAGAATTAACTAGTTCGTGAAATAAATGAATAATTTGCAGTTGAGTTTCAGTTGAATTCTTCAATTAAAAGAAGATTCCAGTGTTCATTTTGTTGACAAATTTAATCTTCCACATTATATAAATAGCTTTCAAAATCTATCAAAGCTTGTCGCAGTTCTGTCTCCATTAGCAAGAGTTTATAGCGTACTCTATCTAGCAATGCCAGGAATAAGTGTGTATCATATTTTCCATTTGAGTTTCACTATCCATGCATGAATTTTCATTTTCTCCGTCTGTCTCAACGGGAGTGAATAGTTATTTGCTGTCCAATTTGTGTCTTTCATTTCATTTATTTATAAAAGCACGGCTAGATTCTTTTTTACGAGACTAAGTAGTAAACAGTGGAAAGAAAAAAGTTTTCTTTATTTTTACCAACTGGTATTGTCCAATACTTCCTATTGGTAAGATCTGCAGAACTCATACTACTGCCAGCTGTCATAAAAATTTTGCTCTTGTAAAAAGCAGTTTGACAGCTTTTTTAATTTCTGAGATACCTAATAGATAATTACAAAGTTAACAAAACGGCTCTTTTTTAAAGAGAAATCACTAATCAAATTGTTAAAATGAGAATTTGAATGAAATCTTTCTTCTACTCTGCGAGCCATCATGATGTTTTTAAAAGAACTAGGTCAAAATTCTTTTTTAATTCAAAAGTCAGCTGTGACCTGACAAAGAAGAAACAATAATTAAGTCAGTGAATTTAACAGATAAATGGTTTTCGTTGAAGTTTACCATTAATTTCTCGATGTCGCTGCCGTTCTTCCGACGTGAAGCATTTCTGATTTGAAACGAAAGATAATAGTTACCCACTTAGACTCAGGCAATAATTCTATAGTTATGATTTTTTTATTGTGAGTTACTTGCCACATGTGTCTCGCACAAACAAAATCTGTGGTCAAAAATCTTTTCTAAGAATTAACTAGTTCGTGAAATAAATGAATAGTTTGCAGTTGAGTTTCAGTTGAATTCTTCAATTAAAAGAAGATTCCGGTGTTCATTTTGTTGACAAATTTAATCTTCCACAGTAGATAAATAGCTTTCAAAATCTATCAAAGCTTGTCGCAGTTCTGTCTCCATTAGCAAGAGTTTATAGCGTACTCTATCTAGCAATGCCAGGAATAAGTGTGTATCATATTTTCCATTTGAGTTTCACTATCCATGCATCAATTTTCATTTTCTCCGTCTGTCTCAACGGGAGTGAATAGTTATTTGCTGTCCAAATTGTGTCTTTCATTTCATTTATTTATAAAAGCACGGCTAGATTCTTTTTTACGAGACTAAGTAGTAAACAGTGGAAAGAAAAAAGTTTTCTTTATTTTTACCAACTGGTATTGTCCAATACTTCTTATTGGTAAGATCTGCAGAACTCATACTACTGCCAGCTGTCATAAAAATTTTGCTCTTGTAAAAAGCAGTTTGACAGCTTTTTCAATTTCTGAGATACCTAATAGATAATTACAAAGTTAACAAAACGGCTTTTTTTTAAAGAGAAGTCACTATTCAAATTGTTAAAATGAGAATTTGAATGAAATCTTTCTTCTACTCTGCGAGCCATCATGATGTTTTTAAAAGAACTAGCTCACAATTCTTTTTTAATTCAAAAGTCAGCTATGACCTGACAAAGAAGAAACAATAATTAAGTCAGTGAATTTAACAGATAAATGGTTTTCGTTGAAGTTTACCATTAATTTCTCGATGTCGCTGCCGTTCTTCCGACGTGAAGCATTTCTGACTTGAAACGAAAGATAATAGTTACCCACTTAGACTCAGGCAATAACTCTATAGTTATGATTTTTTTATTGTGAGTTACTTGCCACATGTGTCTCATACAAACAAAATCTGAGGTCAAAAATCTTTTCTAAGAATTAACTAGTTCGTGAAATAAATGATTAGTTTGCAGTTGAGTTTCAGTTGAATTCTTCAATTAAAAGAAGATTCCGGTGTTCATTTTGTTGACAAATTTAATCTTCCACAGTAGATAAATAGCTTTCAAAATCTATCAAAGCTTGTCGCAGTTCTGTCTCCATTAGCAAGAGTTTATAGCGTACTCTATCTAGCAATGCCAGGAATAAGTGTGTATCATATTTTCCATTTGAGTTTCACTAACCATGCATCAATTTTCATTTTCTCCGTCTGTCTCAACGGGAGTGAATAGCTATTTGCTGTCCAATTTGTGTCTTTCATTTCATTTATTTATAAAAGCACGGCTAGATTCTTTTTTACGAGACTAAGTAGTAAACAGTGGAAAGAAAAAAGTTTTCTTTATTTTTACCAACTGGTATTGTCCAATACTTCTTATTGGTAAGATCTGCAGAACTCATACTACTGCCAGCTGTCATAAAAATTTTGCTCTTGTAAAAAGCAGTTTGACAGCTTTTTTAATTTAGATAATTACAAAGTTAACAAAACGGCTCTTTTTTATAGAGAAGTCACTATTCAAATTGTTAAAATGAGAATTTGAATGAAATCTTTCTTCTACTCTGCGAGCCATCATGATGTTTTTAAAAGAACTAGCTCACAATTCTTTTTTAATTCAAAAGTCAGCTATGACCTGACAAAGAAGAAACAATAATTAAGTCAGTGATTTTAACAGATAAAAGGTTTTCGTTGAAGTTTACCATTAATTTCTCGATGTCGCTGCCGTTCTTCCGAGTGAAGCATTTCTGACTTGAAACGAAAGATAATAGTTACCCACTTAGACTCAGGCAATAATTCTATAGTTATGATTTTTTTAATGTGAGTTACTTGCCACATGTGTCTCGCTCAAACAAAATCTGAGGTCAAAAATCTTTTCCAAGAATTAACTAGTTCGTGAAATAAATGAATAGTTTGCAGTTGAATTCTTCAATTAAAAGAAGATTCCGGTGTTCATTTTGTTGACAAATTTAATCTTCCACAGTAGATAAATAGCTTTCAAAATCTATCAAAGCTTGTCGCAATTCTGTCTCCATTAGCAAGAGTTTATAGCGTACTCTATCTAGCAATGCCAGGAATAAGTGTGTATCATATTTTCCATTTGAGTTTCACTATCCATGCATCAATTTTCATTTTCTCTGTCTGTCTCAACGGGAGTGAATAGTTATTTGCTGTCCAATTTGTGTCTTTCATTTCATTTATTTATAAAAGCACGGCTAGATTCTTTTTTACGAGACTAAGTAGTAAACAGTGGAAAGAAAAAAGTTTTCTTTATTTTTACCAACTGGTATTGTCCAATACTTCTTATTGGTAAGATCTGCAGAACTCATACTACTGCCAGCTGTCATAAAAATTTTGCTCTTGTAAAAAGCAGTTTGACAGCTTTTTTAATTTCTGAGATACCTAATAGATAATTACAAAGTTAACAAAACGGCTCTTTTTTATAGAGAAGTCACTATTCAAATTGTTAAAATGAGAATTTGAATGAAATCTTTCTTCTACTCTGCGAGCCATCTTGATGTTTTTAAAAAAACTAGCTCACAATTCTTTTTTAATTCAAAAGTCAGCTATGAACTGACAAAGAAGAAACAATAATTAAGTCAGTGATTTTAACAGATAAATGGTTTTCGTTGAAGTTTACCATTAATTTCTCGATGTCGCTGCCGTTCTTCCGACGTGAAGCATTTCTGACTTGAAACGAAAGATAATAGTTACCCACTTAGACTCAGGCAATAATTCTATAGTTATGATTTTTTTATTGTGAGTTACTTGCCACATGTGTCTAGCTCAAACAAAATCTGTGGTCAAAAATCTTTTCTAAGAATTAACTAGTTCGTGAAATAAATGAATTGTTTGCAGTTGAATTCTTCAATTAAAAGAAGATTCCGGTGCTCATTTTGTTGACAAATGTAATCTTCCACAGTAGATAAATAGCTTTCAAAATCTGTCAAAGCTTGTCGCAGTTCTGTCTCCATTAGCAAGAGTTTATAGCGTACTCTATCTAGCAATGCCAGGAATAAGTGTGTATCATATTTTCCATTTGAGTTTCACTATCCATGCATCAATTTTCATTTTCTCCGTCTGTCTCAACGGGAGTGAATAGTTATTTGCTGTCCAAATTGTGTCTTTCATTTCATTTATTTATAAAAGCACGGCTAGATTCTTTTTTACGAGACTAAGTAGTAAACAGTGGAAAGAAAAAAGTTTTCTTTATTTTTACCAACTGGTATTGTCCAATACTTCTTATTGGTAAGATCTGCAGAACTCATACTACTGCCAGCTGTCATAAAAATTTTGCTCTTGTAAAAAGCAGTTTGACAGCTTTTTTAATTTCTGAGATACCTAATAGATAATTACAAAGTTAACAAAACGGCTCTTTTTTATAGAGAAGTCACTATTCAAATTGTTAAAATGAGAATTTGAATGAAATCTTTCTTCTACTCTGCGAGCCATCATGATGTTTTTAAAAGAACTAGCTCACAATTCTTTTTTAATTCAAAAATCAGCTATGACCTCAGAAAGAAGAAACAATAATTAAGTCAATGAATTTAACAGATAAATGGTTTTCGTTGAAAACACCATTAATTTCTCGAAGTTGCTGCCATTCTTCCGAAGTGAAGCAATTCTGGCTTTAAACAAATTAAAATATTTACCCATTTAGACTTAGCTTTCAGGCAATAATTCTATATTTATGATCATTTTCATTGTGAGTTACTTGCCACCTGCGTCTCGTTCAAACCAACCGTGAAGTCAAACATCTTTTCTAAGAATGAATTAGTTTGTGAAATGAATGAATAGTTTGCAGGTGAGTTTCAGTTGAAGTCTTCAATTAAAAGAAGATTTCGGTAATCATTTTGTTGACAAATTAAATCTTCCAAAGTAGATAGATAGCTTTTAAACTCTATCAAAGCTTGTCGCAGTTTTATCTCAAAGCTTGTCGTATCATTTTTTCGGTTTGAGTTTTACTATCAACGCATCAATTTTCATTTTCTCCGTCCGTCACAACGGGAGTGAATAGTAATTTGCTGTCCGATTTGTATCTTTCATTTCTTTTTTTAGAAAAGCACGGCTAGATTCTATACTACTTGAATCAGTAGTAGCCATAGTAACCCGAGGAAAGAATAGAGATTTCTTTAATTTTACTAACTGGAATTTTCCACTACTTCTTATTGGTAAAATCTGCAAAACTCATACTACTGCCAGCTGTCATAAAAATGAACGACGGGGCGTAACACGTGTTTCCTCTGACAGATAGAATTTTCTCAGACTTGATTGCAACTGCATGTTGTTCACTGAAACTATAAAAACTCATCTGAGTCCCAGTAATTCCAATGCACCTGCAGATTTTTCCAAATATTATTGGATGTGAGGGGTAATCTCTTGAAAACAAATTCGCAAAAAAGTTCAATTGAAATCATGGATCTATTTTGTTTCCCCCCCCACGTGTGTTTTACGCCCCCCCCCACTTACAAATTATATGTTGTTTTATAGCACCTCACTATGTAAGAAAATAGCACGTGCGCCTGGGGGCGTAAAAAATATAAGCTCACTAAGCTGAGGGGGGACAGAATAGATCCGAAATTATCTATGAACTGGGCAATCAAGAAGAGATGCTGTTGGTTATTTGGCCTTTAAACAATCCTTATGAATATCGATTGGTAGTGAATATAAGACTGTACATATTAGAGACATTTGTAGCGAAGTTATAGATTTTCTTCAAAACGTGTGCAGAGAATACTTTTCTGCAGCATACATTAAGGACACAACTAAATGAATGCCTCTGAAGAAAATTTGAATGTATTTATCTACATGGTTTTTTACTTATCTGAATATAGATACAAACAAATGATATATTTTTGGTTTTTTTGTATGTGTTGGGTGAATGATTATAAGGCAGACCCGATGTGGGCTGCTTTTACAGCCTTAAGGTATAAAGACCAACGGCTACTTATTTCTGCGCGCGAAGTATGCTTACCTATATCTCTAAGACTAACCGACTCTGTAAAACACGGAGAGTAAACTTCTATTATTACGGTGTATTAAAAGCATAGCACGGGAGTCAATGGTATACACATGGTGTATCAAACTAAACGACTGACTACAGTTAGTTCAGTTCTCTCATTTTACAAGAGATTAGTGTCTTCTCAGTCTCTGATTGGTTGAAGGTGCACATTCAGTATTTTCACTGCTACAATTAATTGACAATTTTTGTAACAATTGGCTGGTGTCCATCCAAGTTATTTTCAATACAGGACTACTTGTTGTGGTTTCCTGGAATTTCATTTCGGGATATGATGGTAGAGAAATGCACATGCGTCAACAAATAGACGGCGCCCATTAAATATCAGCAAAACTAGGAACCGAATATTGTATAGGGCGTTAAAAGTATCCCATTATTAAATATGATCAAGCACTTTGTTGTCAAAAATTACTGTCGCTTCCTATTACTATATGAAATATTTGCAAAAACATCATTTTGGGCCTATTATATAAAATCGAAAAGTTTTGATTTTTGGTTGTGAAAAGGGACCTCAAAAGAACAGTAAAAAGTAGTTTTTGTTGAAATATATACCTAAATTGTCGATATTGCTGCCGTTCTTCTGACGTGAAGCAAATCTGGCATGAAACAAAAGAAAAAAGTTACCCATTGAGACTTAGCTTTCAGGCAATAAATTGATAGTTAGGGTACATTTTATTGTAAATTACTTTGCAACATGTGTCTCATTCAAAGTAACTCTGAGTCTGAGATCAGAAATACTTTCTAGGAATGAACAACATTGTGAAGTGAACGAATATTTTGCCGTTGAGTTAAAGTTGAAATTAAACGGCTGCTCGTCACAGAAGATTCCGGCGTTCATTTTGTTGACAAACAAGGTCTGCCACATTAGATAGCGTTCAAAATCTATCAAAGCTTGTCGCAGTTTTATCTCAATTAAAAAGAGTTTATAACGTACTCTATTTAGCAATGGCAGGAAAAGGTGTGTACCATATTTTCGATTTGAGTTTCACTATCCACGCATCAATTTTAATTGTCACCGTCTGTCTCAACGGAAGTGAAAAGTAATTTGCTGTCTGATTTGTATCTTTCAATTCATTTTTTTCGTAAAACACGGCTACATTCTTTACTACGGGACTCAGTAGTATCCAGAGGAGAGAAAAAAAATTTCCTTATTCTTACCAACTGGTATTGTCCGTTATTTCTGATTGGTAAGATCTGCAAAATTCGTACTACTGCCAGCTGTCACAAAAATGAACGACGGGGCGTCACACGTGTTTCCTCTGACTGGTAGAATTTAATCACACTTGGTTGGACTGCATGTTGGTCACTGAATCTATATAAACTCATCTGAGTCCCAGTAAGCCCAATGCACCTGCGAATTTTTCCAAATATTATTGGATGTGAGGGGTAATCTCTGAAAAACAAATTCGCAAAAATTCAATTGAAAACATCTATCAACTGGGCAATCAAGAAGAGATGCTGTTGGTTATTTGGCCTTAAAACAATCCTTATGAATAGTGATCTGGTGGTGAATGAAAGACTGTACAGAAGATTAGAGACATTTGTAGCGAAGTTATAGATTTCCTTCAAAACGTGTGTAGAGAATACTTTTCTGCAGCATAGATTAAGGAGACAACTAATTGAATGCCTTCTAATTCTTTTCTCAAGAAAATTTGAATGTATTTATCTACACGGTTTTTTCTATTCTGAATCTAGATACAAACAAATGATATATTTGTGGTTTCTTTGGTGAATGATCAACTGAAAATTTTTGTAACAATTGGCTGGTGTAAATATTGGCTGGTTATTTTCAATAAAGGACTACTTGTTGTGGTTTCCTGGAATTTCATTTATGGAAATGATGGTAGAGAAATGTACATGCGTCAACAAATAGACGGCGCCCATTAAATATCAGCAAATTTAGGAACCGAATATTGTATAGGGCGTTAAAAGTATCCCATTATTAAATATGATCAAGCACATTTTTGTCAATTACTGTCGCTTCCTATTACTATATTAAATATTTGCAAAATCATCATTTTGGGCCCATTATTTAAAATTGAAGAGAGTTGATTTGAAGATGGAACCTCAGAATATCAGTTAAAGGTGCCTAACAACTAGCTGAACTTGCTTCGTCAAATAAATCAAATGTTCATCTTCTTGGTCTGCTCACCTTTTTAGGAAAGGCG